>NC_056729.1:611673309-611840809 GCF_019279795.1 Protopterus annectens | reverse complement strand
GAGCAGCCACACCCACTGCGAGACCCACTAAAGCAAAGTGTAATCAATATGGCAAGGAACGGAATAACTAGATGTAGACATGTATATGTAGAGGTATGTGTGTGTATATCTACCCATGGCGACATAGAGATATGCTTCTCCCTCACCGTAGTACGAATGTATACATACAGCGAAAGAATACAGATGCATACCCACATATAAACATATACATATGCAGACAACCATAGACCCATATGTCATTAGATTTTTTATATATATATATATATATATATATATATATATATATATACATAAATATATATATATATACAGCAAGGTATAAATATACATGTATGCATACATATACAGATATATCTGTATATATTAATGTAAATATATATATATATATATATATATATATATATATATATATGTGTGTGTGTGACAGTAAATATACACATGTATATAGCTAGGATATGATACAACAGTTATGAGTAACATATGTTCACAGGCCGTCCATATGGTGGTGGGAGGTCCAATAAACAAATGTGTAACACATAGCATCATCCCCCACCTCCCCCAGCTAGGCCGGTGAGACATACAGACACACAATAAAGGTAAACACACCACTGCTTCCCAGACCACCGGCAGGATACTACCAATGGGAGAGACCTGCAAGGTCTAATCTTGAAACATAGACATCGATGTCCCTTGTGGGACACCAAAAATTAATGATTGGAGCCAGTCCCGGTAATGATTTATCAGACCAGGCTGTAGATGTACATGGACCAGTAGGTTGTGCAAGTCTGATAACCCATGGGTCGACACAACGTACGACATGTGTCCGGACATTGGGAGAGAGGGCATTGTGTAGTGGTGTGTTTATACCCCACCTGCACCCAGAGTAAGGATGACTGCTGTAGAGGAGTGGCAGGTGGGGAACTATGGGTATGCGATTATGGGCCTAGGCGTGCAGGTGTTGGCTGGCAGAGCTGTATTAGGGCTGCCCCGGGGATGTAAGTAATATTCCGATATGGGCATAGCTGATGCCCATACCTCCCAACCCCTAAGTGCACATCCACTGGATAGGCTGTAAACCATTGGGGGAACACATAGGGACCATACCATTGAACTGTCTCCGATTACCAGGGATGTCCCTGACTTTGACTCAGATTCTAACTCTGTCCCACCTAAACCCTCCTAGAACTAGTGATATTAGGAGGAAGGGTGGTGGATTACACGTAATGAATAATGACAACAATTAAGAGTCATAAACAGCATGTACCTCAGACAATGTGCATGAATACATATGCTCTGAGTCTGTCAATGTGTCAGGTTGATAGCACCAATAATTTAAATGTGTCCTTGATGTTGTTATGCTGTGTCCCTGATTCAGTCTTCATTTTTCCCCAATCATATGAGAGGTCTGATAGGGACAGAAAGCACATATTCCACTGACTACCTCAGAAAATGATAGAATAATAGGTGTGCAGCAGCATGACTCGGCTGAGAGATGTGGGTCCCAAAACCCAATTACTTGTCTGTATTGAAGAGTCTCAATTCCCATGTATCTGCCAGACAGGTGCAGATTGTAAGAGGAACACACAAATAATATGAATAAAACACTGGACAGGCCGCTGATTCTGTACAGTCAAACGGCATGCCGTCGCATAATGGGCAGCCATTCCTGAAACTGTAGGCATGTATTCTGATGTAATAGGCATCACAAGGTTATATTGTGGCCCTCGCTCCCACCCAGGGGTGTGAGTGTCAGATGCAAGCACCAATGTCAGTGCATTTGCAAGTGCAGAAGCAAGTGGGTGTAAGCCTGTTTGGCCGCCAGTATGTGAGTATTACACTGGTAAAGCAATGTAGAGGCTAACTGAGTGTAAGAAGCTGTAACCAGAGGTTAGCATTGCATAACACTGTGCAAACCCACGCACACCCGCTCACAACTGCTTTCATGTGCCTTAATCCCTCCGTATCCAATGGCCTTGTTCTGCCCTGCAACAAATTAAACGGCCTCTGCAAGGCTTGGAACCAGGACCCTGCACACACAGCTAATGTGATTTACCAATACGCCATGGCATATATACAGACATCGGACATTATCACAAACATATCATACAGCGCAGTCATTCAACAGTATAGGAATGTATTTCATCATGTAGATGTATGTGTGAATGTTTATGTCCAGCATATAGGGACATTTGCTAGTAATTACAGGTGTGGGGGTAGTCACATTCTTTGATTTCCTGTCCTTGCCTATTTAAGTGGTACAGTGTGAAATATTTTCTGCTTAAAAACCTCAGCTTTGGCCGGCTAAGAACTTGCTATATTCAACTGGACGTATAAGAGAATTTAAGTACCTTTATCTGCTTTTTTTTTCAAAAAAATACAGTATTTAAATTGATTTTAACTGTGTGGAAGGAATATTAGCTGAACTGGAAATTTTCACTCTGCTCTTCAGTTAGTCCTACCCACCCTCCCTGTTTTTGTTTTGGTGTTAATCTTAGTGGCCTTGCAGCTGCCCGCCCCTCTTGTAAATTTGTGTTTGGATACTCCTTCTGGGCCCATCTCATTTGCTCACTCAACTGAGTGCAGTGAGATCATATTCTGATTTCAGGCACTCCTACTGTGTACAAAGAGAGCATCTGGGAAACAGAAAAAAAAAAAAAATTTAAGCTTGTTTCCTGCCTTTCCTGTTAAGTGGTATAGACTATTTGTAGGCTTCTGAGCCCCCAAGCCATTCTGTGTTGGAGGGAAGCCTTCTAGCTTAGTTTTTTTTCCCTATAACTAGCCAGTTTTCTAGTTTCAGCACTCAAATCTGTTTCTCTGATCTCAGCACTTGTTCAGAAAAAAAAAAAAAAAAAAAATTTCATCTGCTTTTACTGTACTTGTGTTTCTACCTACTTTTTTTTACTTTTGCATCATCTTAAAAGTACTCAATTGTATTTATTACTGCTTGGTGTAACTCATTCTAAGCCTTCTGGTTTAAACACTTGGGCTTCGGACCAGTTGTTTTGCACTGAGAGGGTTTGTGGTCTGCACTGTAGTGGCAGAACAGGTAGCTTACATCCTTCTAGGTTGGGAACTGCTGATTGAGGGCTCAGTGTCTGTTATTCTAAAAGTGTATTAATTCTGGTTTAAGCACTAAGGCTTTCAGGCCAGTTATTTTACATTAAGAGGGTTCGTGGTCTGCACTCTTGTGGGAGGAGAGGCTGGACTCTGCCCTTCTGAGCTAGGAATTTCTGATTGAAGGCTTATAGTGCATGCATATCTTAACTGCTTCTTACTGAAGTTGGTGCGCCTTGTTTGCTGTGGCATAGACTGGATTCGGGCCTGCTGGATCTAGCTTTGTTTGTGTAACTTGAGCACTAATCCAGGCATTCTCTAAAGTATTCAATTGTATTTATTACTGCTTGGTAGTAACTTGATTAAAGTTTAGCTGTCATTCTAAGTCTTTGGGATTAAGCACTTGGGCTTCAGACCAGTTGTTTTACATTAGGAAGGTTTGTGGCATGCACTGTTGTGGCAGGACAGGTAGCTTTCATCCTTCTAAGTTGGGAACTGCTGATTGAGAGCCCAGTGTCTGTTATTCTTAAAGTGTATTAGTTCTGGTTTAAGCACTTGGGCTTCAGGCCAGTTATTTTACATTAAGAAGGTTTGTGGTCTGCACTCTTGTGGGAGAAGAGGCTGGACTCTGCCCTTCTGAGCTGGGAATTTCTGGTTAAAGGTTTATAGTGCCTGAATATTTGAACTGTATCTTACTGAAATTGGTACACCTTGTTTGCTGTAGCATAGACTAGATCCAGGCCTGCTGAATATAGCTTTGTTGATATGCTTGTTGTTTGTTTGCTTGTTATTTCCCTGGAACGCTAATTCCACCTAATACGCTGCTTCTCTGAGCTTCTGTGGATCACTAGTGATATTTGCATTGCTAACTGTACTTGTTTCCTTGTGTCACTTGTAAGAAAGTTACTGTTTGTCGTTTTGCATTTAAGTTACCTGTAACACATTGCACTTAAGTTACCTGGCACTTGCTCACTAAAGCAATTATATAAGTCAGCACTAAAAATTAAAAGCACTACACCCTCACTCCCCACTGGCCCTGGTTTCAATTATTAAGGAATTCCCAATATTATTCTAGCATGTCCAAAGGTCAGTTGTCAATCTCCTCTCCGGTCCAGCTGGTGAATCTGGGAATCTTGAGGCAATGTTACAACTGCCTCATGTACACAGACAACCCTCTCCTCCTCCCAACAAATTCCAACACATGTGAGAGTTGCAACCATATAGCCAAACTGGAGGCTAAGCTCTCTCAACTCAGTACTGGCATAACCAGTCAGGAGGAGAAGGAAACCACACTCACTACAATTCCAGTCTCACATAGACCTACCATGACAGCAAACCAAACACATAATCACACAAAATCATACTCGGAGGCTCTAAATAAAGATCTGCCGAAGCAGCAGAGACCTCCAAAGCAGACACCCAAGCAGCCGCTACCCCAAAACAAAACACGTGCAACACATATCTCACAAAGCCAGTGTGCCAAACAGTCACAGCCCTTAAGACTAAACAACACACCTGATACACTTGTAGTAGGTGACTCTATCGTCAGGCACACTGACGTCCCGCTCACCAGGTTGAACAAGGAGAGGGTCATGGTGAGCAGCCTGTTGGGTGCTAGGATCCGCCACATAACACAAGCACTCAGGTCACTCCAAGGCAAGTACAAATATGACTCAGTCATTGTCCATGCTGGTGTGAATGACCTGAGACACCTCCTGGACTACATGAAACGAGACAAAAAGGAGCTCTCTGAGGATGTAGCTCCAGGAGGTGTGACCCTGACCTTGAGTAGCATCTTACCCTCACCAAGAATGATGCCACAATATGAAGAGAAGATGATCAATTTCAACAATTGGCTTAAGTACTGGTGTCATTCAAAGGGGATCCAATGCCTGTCAGCTTGGGATGATATGCTCGACAAGCCACGATGCTTCGCTAGGGACGGCTTGCACCTGCCACCCTTGGCTTTACGGATTTGGGCAAAGGCTCTTGCTACCCCATAGTGCCTTTTTAGGCAAGGCTCAAAAGACAAACCCACCTCCATAGGTATCACAAGGGATAAGAAACTAAGAGTAATGCTACTCAACGCCAGAAGTCTAAACCTCAAGATGCACGACTTTTCGAAACTCTCTTTAGCATGGAGAACATCGATATCTGTGCAGTAACAGAAACCTGGTTCAGGGCTCCGAGCACCCCAGCACTACCAGGTTATACCTCATACCATGCTTTTCGGCCCCAAAACCTGGACCGAACCACAAAAGGAGGGGGAGTATCGATATTCATCAAAGATACCCACACCTCCAGGTTGGTGGCAAAGCACGAAGCATCAGAGACTATCCATGTGCAACTAACAGTGGGTAAAACTGCCTTCCAGTTTGTAGCCTGCTACAGACCACCCTCCCAAACCCAGGAACCCCAGTCGGCCTTCCTGAGAACACTGGAAAATATGAAGGTCTCTCCAAACACCATTATATTGGGTGACTTCAACTACCCAAACATAGACTGGGAGCATTACTCTAGCTCCAACACCCTAGCCCAAAGGTTCCTAGAATTTATAAACTCAAATGCTATGGAACAACTTGTTACCACTCCCTCAAGAGGGGAAAACATACTGGACCTGATCATCACCAACATGGGGACTCTATGCTCCAGACCAGAAGTGTATCCCTCACTGGTAAGATCAGACCATAAACTAATCTCACTGGATATTCACATCCCGACCCCACCCCCTGCCCAGAAAACCACAGTGAAAAACTTCTCTAAAGCAAATTTTACACTCCTCAAAACTGAGGTGGAATCCTTCAAAGCCCCCGGGCCTGTGGAAAATACGGCTCAGATCGCAGAATCCTTTATAAACGCATTCTATGAACACCTTCAGGAATGCATGGATCATGCGATCCCAAATAAAACCAAGACCCAATCCTCCAAAGGCAGACGTCCTGTCTGGTGGACCCCAGCCATAAACAAACTATACAATAGAAGGAGGAAGCTACTAAATGATAAAGCAAAATCCCAAAAAGGGAAGGCATCACTGATCAGTATTAGCAAAAAACTACGGGCACACATAAAATTGTCTAAGGCCAGCTTCGAGAGAAAAATTGCACAGGACACTAAGGATAATCACAAGGCTTTCTTTAGTTATGTTAGGAACCTGGGTGGTAATTCCCAGATATGCTCAGAATTGGTCCAAAATGACAAAAAATACACCAAACCCACAGACATTGCCAACATCCTAGCTGACAGGTTCAGCGCAAACTTCTCTGCCCCCTCCCCACCAAAAGGGCAAATATCTATCCCAGCAGAGTGCTGCCCCCCTGACATCTCAGATGCTCAGGTAAGAGCCGCCCTCTCCAAAGCAAAAAACACAGCATCAATGGGACCAGATGGTGTCCCGGGCTGCGTCCTATATGAACTCAAAGAAGAGCTAAACCCAAACATAAAACTACTGTTCAATCTCAGCCTTACTACAGGATATGTGCCCAAAGAGTGGCGTACAGCAACAGTGGTCCCTCTCCATAAAGGTGGTGCCTCAACGGATCCTGGAAACTATCGCCCCATAAGCCTGACTAGCTTGGTCTGCAAAGCTATGGAAAGGATCATCATGGACCTCATAAATAAAGATATTGGGGACCTACAAACACTGGATCCTACCCAGTTCGGCTTTGTTAAGGGCAGATCCTGCCTCTTAAACCTGGTTGATTTCTTTGAAACAGTCATCAAGGCCATTGACGAGGGGAAGGTGGCCCACACAGCCTACCTGGACCTCGCAAAAGCCTTCGATACAATACCCCACTTGGGCATTATAGATAAGCTCACCAGCTTAAATATAAACCGCTATGTCACTAGATGGATTGCAAACTGGCTCAAGGACAGAACCCACATGGTTAGAATTGCTGGAGCCATGTCAGACTCCAAACCAGTTACAAGTGGTGTCCCACAAGGCTCAGTCCTGGGACCTCTCTTGTTCGGTATATATTTCTCGGAGGTACAGGCCAACATGGAAGGACTGTGGCTGACCAAGTTCGCAGATGACTGCAAACTGGGTGCCATAATCGACTCTCCAGCCGACACAAGCATCCTCCAAAAGGGCCTCATAGAAACAGACAACTGGTGCCAGAGCCATGGCCTCAAGCTAAATACCAAAAAGTGTATAGTAATCCCCTTTGGCAAAAACAAAGTGCCCACAAATTACCACATAGGTGGAAATCCATTAAGTACAGAAGAAGTAATTAGGGACCTGGGGACCCAAGTTGATAGCAATCTCTCATTTGACAACCATGTGGCCAAAGTGGTTAGAAAAACATTTTATATAGCCCACCTAATCATGAAGGGATTCACATCTAGATCAGGGGAGGTCATCGTGCCTCTTTACTCATCCCTCATCAGGCCCATAATTGAGTACAATGCCCCTTTTGGGATGTACCTTACCAGACACCTGCAGCAACTGGAAAGACCCCAAAAGTACCTCACCAAGAGGATCAAAGGGCTCAAACAGATGCCATATGCTGCCCGGTTAAAGAAACTCCAGCTCTACTCAGTGGCATACCGCCTGTTCAGAGGCGATCTGTGCCTGACGTATAAAGCCATGTCCAACCCGGAATTAATGGACATGCTTCACCTCAGAAAATCCAAATCCCATCGAGCTACGCGCTTGAGAGACTTGAACCTCATCACTGAAATAAATAGGACATGCTGGAGGGACAGATTCATAACCCAGAGGCTCCCTTCACTCTGGAATAAAATCCCAGTACAGGTTAGGCAGAGTCCCTCATTGACTCTCTTCAAGAGGAATCTTGATGAGTGGATGGGAGATCGTAGGTTTACCCCGGGTATCACTTCTGTGTCACTGTTAGATAGAGGCACAGTATACTAACCTCGAAAAAGGGCATAGCAAAATAAATTTAAAATGGGTGGCGAAAGCCAAACACATTCTGGCTAGGCTTATAAATGCCCTAGGGCAGATAGCCTAGTATGAACCTATGAACCTATGAACCTATGAACCTATACATATATAGAAATATATCAGGAACATACCATGTGACAACAAAGCATTACAAATGAATGAAAAGGGAAACACCAGCGACACCTGTATTATGTAGTGGTGTTGTCCTATGTAATATCAAGACTCCCTCACACAGATATGTGTCAGTCATACATGAAAACAGTTGTACATTGGCCATATACATCACTCTGTGCATGTAATGTACATTAACACAACAGTACCTGTCCAATCATTATGTGAGAACAGTACTCTTGCAAGGTGCAGTGTGCAATATCATCATCATGACAAAGGTAAATTGGGTAACCAGAAAGGGACCGGTAGTGTTGTGTGTACAATGGGGTTGTCTGCATCATGTGTACCTGGAACATTTAGGAGTGATGTGCATACCAGGATTGTGCACCTGAGGGACAGCGGTGAGGATAACAGGAGTATGTTGTGATGCATATTACAAGGGTTACATGTGTCCAGTGGGTACGTGTGTGAAATGGACAGCTATGTATGGGGCAAATGTTGTCCTGGGAACTGATTAGCCTTATGTTTCGGTAGGGTGAGAGTGGGATGTGGGGGAAGGAGAGTAGGTATGCCCATGGAGGATAGGTAGGGTAGGATCACACACAAGATAGCATACAGGGTCGGTATATGACACATGTGGGGGGATACACCTCGGGTGAGGAGAGGTGTTCAGCATTCACAAGGCCATGTGAACAGTGGGACAGAGGTCCCTAGCCATGGGCAGCCACCACTGTACCAAAACATCTGCAAAGGAGGCAGTGTTAGGGGCTGTCCAGGAGGGGCAACCTCACCCTGTAAATGTGACACCCCACCCTTGAACTTGCATATCTGGCCTTGGAACCCCTTATTAAGCCCCCAATGCACCAGGTCCAGGACCACATGACAGCAGACATGTTCCTGTCTGGCCCTGCTCCCAGGGGGCATAGTCCCCATCCTCAGTGGTGGTACCACCAGAAGGTGGTGCAGGGCCAACTGAGGTTGAGGTCCAAGGCTGGGCCCCAGATGTGCTGGTGCTTGGTGCCATGGTCAGCTGAAGTGGGACAGGAGGTTCTGCCGGGACCTCCAAACCCATACAGCCTATGGTGTTGCAGTTTAAACACAGATATGGCTTAAAAATAGACAACAGCATTCAGGATTACTTACAACAGTATGCATAGATATGACCATCAACCCAGCACAACAAATGGTATACATTTACAGAGGGAGCACAACACATGCATATATACTGCATGACATCTGTGCAAAGTGTAGAAGACGTGCGACTGCAGCTATGAACAGTGGCCCATTATTGGCTTGCCACTGTGAACCCCAGACAGTGTCTGTCATGCCACTGTGTCATGTGACATATGTCCAGGCAGGGATGCGATGGAAGTAACACATCCATATCACCATGTACTGGCAGCAATCCTCACACTATGCTCCTGCTGTGCACAGATGTGTGCTCAGTGTGTAACACAGGAAACAAATGGTTCCACACACTGACCAGTCCACAGATGGCCCTACAGATGGGGGTCCCTCATGAACAGAGCACTATCATGTCTGTTATAAAACATGCAGAATAGCCATTATCACACACAACATGTTAAACAGGCAGTAGTCTCAATGAAGCATAGCTACATTTACATGCTGTAGTCATGTCTGGCACATCACCCTCCTGTCTTTAGGCTATTTCCCACTGTGTATGATGTTTGAGGAACATCCAGATATCATCTGTGATGCCGTTTCCAAACACCACATCCAGGTTCCACTCACAGCGACTGTCATGGCCAAACACCAACATGATGTTCCTAGATATTGTACTGTGTTTATCATGCGAATGGCTATGGGAACATCATCACAGGTGTTCCACATGCAATCAGCTAGAGGAGGACTGCAATAGGTGCAGAGGCCATCACCTGATCATGTCCATCACTTGCAATACATATGCTGCTGTTGAGCAGGTGTACACCTCCACATCCACCAGAGAGTGTGTGGGAGGGACAGACAACGTACATCAGAGAAGGACTTGGAGACTAAAACCTAAACATCGTCTGTCACACACCTACCAGTACAGGGGTCAAACCCCTGGCTGACTAGTCATTACTATTACAAGTGCATGCAGTTACTACATGTACAACAAAGCTGACATGTTGCTGTGCTGTAAGAACATATATGTGTGTTGGTGAGAGACATGTACAACAGAGATATAGTAGACATACGTTAGGTGTAGCACACATGGCTGTCCATGTGAATGTATGCCATTGTCACCACAACCACACTCTCTAAAGGACTCGCATTGACACTCTTTGCCAGGGCCACAAATACACTCCCTAACTACTTAGTTTGCCACACTGCAGTAATGCACAGGTACTACATGCATCACAGGGGATATCTGGAGGTTCTATAGGCTAGGGCATGTGAACATATTTGACATCTGTTGGTATGCCAATGGGGGTTATACTGGGAGTGACTGTGGTTGGGAGCATCATAACCCACACACAGATGAAAGGTGCCAATACTGTCATGCATGTATGCATTGCTTCATGGGTGTGTAGTGGTTGGCTGTGCAAGATGGCTGTACAAGGCTGGGTGAGGGGTAATCCTTGGCATCACACCACCCGACAATGGTGTGCAGTGTGGTACAGGGTTGTAGTGTCTGCAATGTCCCACACAGATGGGTACTGCATGAACTGCCCTGACATCCTGGTTACCATTGTGTATGGCCATAGCTTTGCAATGCATGCCATGTCTGTGTTTGATAGTCCTTGACATGGACATTGCCTGGGATGTGCATGTTCCACAATACTGTACAGTGACATGTACAGGTGTACCTGGTATGGCAGGCACATGTTGTGTACACAGACAGTTATCCTCCAATATGCCAATACTGGCCTGTTGTGGCGAAACCTGCTTATAGTCAGCAGGTCGACCCTGCACCTGCATTGATAGCATGATACAGGTATTCCCTGGTGTCAGTGATATCGGTCCATACAGGGCACATGTGTATGGCATTGTTTGGCCTCTGTGGATCACATTTGATGGCACCACATATGTTGCAGGCATCCAGTGGGGAACAAAGTGAAGGCACATTGTCCGCAATTATGTGCCTATTGTACCACTGTACAGGGTGCCATGTCCTCTGCAACCCACTGCAATCACACCATGCCTACTATCTGTCACCAATGTGCATGGTACTAGCAACATAGCAGGATATCCTAGGCAAGTGTGTTTGTGTATGACACATGGGTTCAGGACATATACTGGGTACTAGGAGGGTTGCATACTTTGTTCACCAGGCCTTTTGCCAGATGTAGGGGTATGGCTTGCCAACACAGTCCCATGGCTGACTGACATCTGTACGCCTCATGAGGTGGGCTGCGTGTCATAAGACGGACACCATTTATGAAAACTACAAGATCTGCTGCCCAACATGTCCAGTGGTTATACACTCACAGCCACCCCCACACAGTCTCTGACAGTCAAACACACACACATGCCATGTCCTCGATTCGGACCCCTACCTACCTAGTGTATCACACTGCAGCAATACACATTTACGGGATGTGCTATGGAAAATACCAGGTTACAGCAGTCCTAGAGGCATATTTCTAGGTGTGTGACATCAGCAGGATTGCCAAAGGTGAGTATATGACTTGTACGGAGTGTGAGTACTCTAAAAGCATTGGTCTGTCCTCAGGCAGACAGACACACACACACACACACACACACACACACACACACACACACACACACACACACAGTTGGCAAGTCTGGCATTACAACACTGGCGTACCTACTCTATCACACTACAGCAATACGCAGTTACAGAACACACAACAGAGACTACTGGTCTAAGACATTCCCAGAGGTGTATTTCTAGGTGAGTGACATCAGCAGCATTGCCAAAGGTGAGTATATGATTTGTACGGACTATGGGTAGCCTATAAACCATTTCTCTCTACATAGTCTGAGAAAGACAGACAGACGCGCACACATTCACACACGCAATTGACAAGTCTGGGGTTAGAACTACTACCTAACTAGTATAACACTACAGCTGTATGCTGTTATGGGATGCACCATGGAAATTACTGAGCTACAGCTCTCCCAAAGGTGTATTTCACAATGGATGACCTCAGCAGGCTTGTCATAATACTGCTATGGGGAGATCAGTGTGTGCATGGGCCATAACCCAGTCATGTAGGGGTTGACATGCCACATGCAGGCGCACACTGGGCCATATGTCACAGGTACGTGTATACAGCTACTAGATGACTACTTCCCTGTACAGTCATGTTGCACAGCTGGCACGTGCACCACATAGTCTGACATGCTGACAGATACAGGTGGCTAGTATCTGCAGTGAATGACATCTGCACCTCATGTGTTTGGGGCCCTTTGGCTCTGTGTTGGATGGGATAGGCACAGATGGCTCCTTGTCATGGTCACCCCCTTCCACACATCTATGTCCGTCTACCTTAGACGTATTACAGTGTGTTGTCCTTACATATATGCCTGTATTCCTATCCACTGTATGTGCAAGGCAGGCATGGTGCATACTGACATGTGTCTGCACTAAGAACTGCGACCACCAGGTATGTCCAGATCACTGGTGTTTGCAGACATGACCTTCATGTGTTTAAGTGTGTGAGCATGCCCAGTATGACCATTCAGTATGTTGTCGACTGAAATTGCCTTCATAACTTCAAGTGTGTGAGCATGCCCTGTATGGCCATTTGTATCGCATGTGTGACATGTCCAGGTAGTCTGTACTGTGGTGCTGACCTTTGTGTTGTACACTGACAGGTAGCATGGTGTGTCTGCAGGGTATCCATCTGTCATGTGGCATTGACTGTTGCTACATTTCTGCATAGCGGGGGGGACACCTGACTGTATCTACATTCCTACACAGGAGTGAGGGGGGTACACCTGACTGTTGCTATAAATGTACGTTGGATGTGGGGCACACCTGACACTTGTACACATTTGCTAGTACTGTACTGGTATGTCAGGTACTCCATTTCAGTGTGTAGTCTTACCCAGTGTGCTGGCTAGAGGCATACCAGTGTACTACAGATCTTAGCTTTAATTACCAACATATTAGTTTCTGACTTTTTAGCCTTCACAGCCTACATCCAACTGCCTGGCCTGCTGTAGGCTGTCTGTGTGGGCCTGTGGGAGGGGTTACCCATAGGGCACATTCAGAGGCCATAGTACAGCATTTGTTTGCGTCAGTCTACACCTGTCCAGCTGGTGGAGACTTGTGTGGGTCTTATGGACACACATGACGCTCAGCCTATTACCTGCAGTGGGTTTTGTCACCCTGTGTAGTACTGGCTACTATGGTAACTCCAGTATGTGTTACAGATGTCATGGTGCCACTATGGGTGTCTACTGTCTGCTGCCTTAACATTTGGCCACCCAATTCCCTTGCATGCTTACATCCATACCATAGCTACAGGTACCAACACATTCTACTACATTTGGCAATTGGTAGGTTGATTGACTTACCTTGAGGGAGTGTCAGACTTGAGGATACTTGAGAATGGTACTGGAGGGCTGCCTATGTCAGATGCACATAGTACACTCCCTATACATGGCTGAGCACAGGTAGTGTCATGTTTGGCATCCCTTTTACTGTCTGTGTTAGTCAGAAAGGGTGACATTCCCTGGGTCCCTACTGTGTCAGTGCATATGCTATGCGTTGCCTTTTTGCTAAGGCCAGGTCATACTGGGCATGCCTCCTTCCGCCTACTGGGTCAGGCTCAGGTTGTTCCTCCTCTGAGTCACTCTGTGCCTGTACAGGCCTTGGCATTAGTGGGGGCTGTGTGGTCCTGCCCCATGCTGTTCCTGCTGTAGCTGTTTCCACAGGATCATATTGTGTAGCATAGCACATACCATAACAATTTGGGTGCATGTAGCTGGTGAATACTGCAAGGCTCCACTGGATGTGTCCAGACACTGGAACCGTGACCTCAGCATCCCAAACACATGCTCTATTATATTTCTGGCCTGTGCGTGTGTGTCATTATGGCGTTGTTGTTCAGGTGTGTGTGCATTTCTGATGGGTGTCATCAGCCATGGCTCCAGTGGGTACCCAGCATCCCCCACTTGGTGACCATAAGGGATGTCCATATTGGCAAAGTTGTGGTACAGCTGCATCAGATGCCATATTTCTGAATCATCATAGCTTCCAGGGCAACCAGCACACACATTCATTATAATGCCCTGGGCATCACATATGACCTGGGAGTTGATGGAGGGGATGCCCCTGCGGTTGATGTAAGCCCTACCCTGCTCACTGGGTGGTGCTTTGATGCATAAGTGCATGCAGGCTATAGCACCCACTACCCCAGGGTATTTTGCTATTTGGTGGGAGAGACGCATATTGCTGGTCAACACCTCATACATGTTGAGGAAATATATGTGCTCACTGGCATGTGCTGACATGGCATCCAGGAACTGATAGAATACTCTGGATGCTGATGCCTGTGAGATCCCCATGATATCCCCAGTTGTGCTTTGGGAGGTACCTGTGGGTAGTATACCTAGGCCTACACATACCTTGGTATCCACTGGGATGGGTTCCCCTCGGCCTGTTTGATGTGTCAGTTGTGGCCGGCACAGCTCAACAATCTGCTGTAGGAGGCCTCTGTCCACCCTATAGTGCTCCACTATCTCCAATTCATGTAGCCCCTGGTAGGTTACCCTGAGTCTGTACACTCTTCTCTGTCTCCTCACTGAGGGTTATTTGGCAGCATTCACATCTTCACCACCCACAGCCTCTTGCACATGTTGGTCTATGTTGCCTGCTGCAGCCCATCTCATTTCTTAAGTTTGTTTGTTAAAATTTCCCCGCATGTATACACTGGTGGTGTAGAGTGTGGAAAAACCAGAGGGGAAGGTGTTTGCTTAGTTTATAGTAGTATTCTGGGCTGGTCTGGTCTGCTACCCCTGTAATTGGCTGATTCTGATACATATCACCTGTCAGCTCAGCTAGTTCACCTTGATTACTCTCCTACTGCTGTTGTCCCTCTCAATTGCACTAGGCAGATATAGACACACCCGTAGCTTAGCCATGCTATGCTAGGAGCAATCCCAAGCCACAGGGCTCCAATCCACATACAGTATGCCTGACACCCCCCCCCCATGATGTCATCCATATCCGAGCCCTGTACCCGTCTATCTATAGACATACACTCTTGAGACTTGCATCACAACCTGGGGATAACTGGGATTCACTATCTTTTACCTCATTTGCATAGGATTGCCTGCTAATGCATAATTACATGACCCATACTGAGCCTCCCCAAAACTAATCATTGCTTACCGTTGTGCAAACCCGCACACAACTGCTTAAAAGCACCTTACTCACACCCTATACAACAGCCCTTGTTCTGCCCAGCAACAAAACAACCGGCCTCTGCAAGGCTCAAAATCAGGACCCTGCACACCACAGACAATGTGCTTTACCACTCAGCCATGGCAGATGTACATACATCGGATGTTATCATGTACATCTCATCCAGCACAGGCATTCAACAGTATAGGACATGTATTCCATCACGTAGATGTATTTGTGTTAATGTCCATATATATCTATATATATATATATATATATATATATATATATATATATATATATATATATATAGACACATACATAGATATAATATATATATGTCAAGAACAAACCTTGTGACAACAAAGCATTAGACAAGAATGAAAAGGAAACCACCAGTGACTCCTGTATTATGCACTGGTGTTAATCCCAAGGCAAGTGTGTTTCTGTGTGACACACGGGTTCAGACTGTATTGTATTCAGGATAATATTAGGGTTGCTGACATTACTCACCAGGCCTATTGCCAAATGTATGGGTATGTCTTGCCAACCCAGTCTCTTGGCTGATTGTGACATTTATGGCCACTATATAGGGAAACAACAAAACACGCACCTCAACACATTCAGTGGCTAGCCACTCACAGCCACCAACACATCAGATATGACTGACAAACACACACACCTGCTATGCCTTGGAATAGAACACCTACCTGAATACTTGATCACACTACAGCATTACGCAGTTACAGAATGTGCTATCGAGATTACTGGGTCACATCAATCCCAGAGGTGTATTCCTAGGTGGGTGACATCATCAGTCTTGCCAAAGTTGAGTATAGGAATCGTACGGAGTGTGAGTACTCTAAAAAGCATTGTTCTGTCCACTGGCAGACGGACACACACACACACTCACACTTGGCATGTCTGGGATTAAAACACCAACCTAATTACAGTATCACACTACAGCATTACGCAGTTACAGAACATGCTATCGAGATTACTGGGTCATATCAATCCCAGAGGAGTATTCCTAGGTGGGTGACATGATCAGCCTTGCCAAAGTTGAGTATAGGAATCGTACGGAGTGTGAGTACTCTAAAAAGCATTGTTCTGTCCACTGGCAGAAGGACACACACACACACTCACATTCACTCACACTCAGCATGTTGGGGATTAGAGCACCGACCTAACTACTTTATCACACTACAGCATTACGCAGTTACAGAATGTGCTATCGAGATTACTGGGTCAAATCAACCCCAGAGGTGTAGTCCTAGGTGGGTGACATCATCAGCCTTGCCAAAGTTGAGTATAGGAATTGCACGGAGTGTGAGTACTGTAAAAAGCATTGTTCTGTCCACCGGCAGACAGCCGCACACACTCACAATGTTTGGAATAAGAACACCGACCTAACTACTTTATCACACTACAGCATTACTCAGTTACGGAGCACGCTATCGAGATTACTGGGTCACATCAATCCCAGAGGTGTTGTCCTAGGTGGGTAACATCATCAGCCTTGCCAAAGTTGAGTATAGGAATCGTACAGAGTGTAAGTACTCTAAAAAGCATTATTTTGTCCACAGGCAGACACACACACACACACACACACACACACACACACACACACACACACACACACACACACACACACACACACACACACACACACACACATCAGTGATGGGATCAGAACACCTGCCTATCTACAGATCACTATTACAGTTCTACACAGTTATGAGTTGCGCCACAGAGATTACACATTCCAAGACAGTCATCATGACCTTCTAGGATTGCGGACATCAACAGGGATGCTGACAGTTAAGATGTACATAGCTGTGAACCTGTGTGTTTAACGTAGGAGTCCATCCCGAACAGGAGTATGCCCTTCTGTGGAATGGACGACTACTATCACTATACATGGTTACAATCGCCATGCTCATACACATAGTAGCACATAACATACACAAGTATCAGTGGGCATGCTCACACACTTAGTAGCACAGCTGTTTGGAATGCACTATGAGTCCAAATACACAAGGTTATACTGGGCATGCACATACACATAGTAGCACAGGGCTGTTTAGGATGCACTCTGATTCTAAACACGGAAGGCCACAGTGGCCATGCTCATACAGTTAGACATACAGAACATGTTGTAATGTCTCTGGTGTTAGTAGTTGTCATTATTAACAGGAATGCTGCACTACATGTATTTGACACTGGTCATCTATACAACACCTGCTGCTGTCCGACACCTTAGATGTATCAGTCTATAACAAGCACAATCCTGCCACTCACAATGATCTCATGCTAGGAATGGTAACTGCTTGACCAACACAATGAACCAATGTCCTGCTGTAATTACGAGGTTGTCCAGTGTCTGTCAGTCTGGGATGACATAACTGATAGAAGACAAGCCTTTGTCACATGTTAAGTTTTAAGTTCTATGAGCCTCGGATACCTCAGCGGGGGTGACAAGAATAAGGTAATGTGAAATGACTCAGCAGTAAGGTATATTATCAATTTAAGAGCTATCTCAGAAAGAAAACAGAACATTTTGTATCTTATCTTGAATCTAGTAAGAACAATCACTCACCAGTACTTGCTTGCTCTGTATGTAAGTAGTATTTAGAACAGTGATTTCTCTTAGAGATAGATAGGAATATAGCCAGATTAGTCTGTTTTCTATATTTGTGTCAGATTATCCTACAGTATTGTTTTAAAGTATTTCATGTGATTTCTGAACTCTGTAATGTCATTGTGTTGAAGAAATAAGTATTGTCTGGTCTTTTCATTATTTATTATTAAATATTTTTAGACCTTTCAACTGTGCCTGTTTTGTATAGAGATAATTTAAGCTCTCAGAATACTTGCATGTATTTGGTGATACTGTACTAAGCCACTCTAGAATAGCCTTAGCCCTGGGTTACACTTACTATTTGGATAATAGTAATAGCACAGAGTGGAATTGGTCAAACTTTGGGAAGGGCCTTTATAGTAGCTGATAAGAGTAGTTGGTGGCAGTGGATTACTACCGTATAGCCTGGGCAGAAAGGGACATAACTAGTGGGTCTGTGCCAGCCTTCCCCAGGAGTGTCTGTGTGCTTATATCTAAACCAAATCTCAAAGTGTGTGCATGTGTGTGTGTGTGTGTGTGTGTGTGTGTGTGTGTGTGTGTGTGTGTGTGTGTGTGTGTGTCATCAGCTACTTGGGCAGGGACATGAAGCATTGGTTGGACAGAGAAGGTAATGGAGGTTTTGGCTTGATAACTCAACTGAGATCTGAACCATATAGCTGTGCCAGTGGGGAATCTTCTTGGAGATCTGGAGAGAAAGGGAGAACCCAGCCCCAGACTGACTGTGATCTCTGTGTGCTCTTAAGGGAAATTGTACTTTACTGTGTGTGTACTTGTTATCCTTCCCAATGTGCATGTCCCTCACTGGTGCTAGTGGTGAGGATTGAGGCTCCTTGATTACTGGGCCAGTGCACGGGTGTCACACATAGGGTAATATATATTTTTTGGTAAAGTTTCCACTTTTTACCTCTTAGGTGCATGATTTGTTTAGTTTCTTTAGTTAACCAAGAGGAGGATTAAGCTTTAACTCTTTTAGTTTTTAGTGTTGCAAGATTGTTAAGAAGGTTCAGGAAGGTTTAATTAAAGCAAGAAATGCCATTATCAAGAGGCAACATTTTTAAGGGTGATCAATCTGATACTTTTAGGCAGTCCATGAATATTTTTGGGCTGAAATTAGAGAGGTTCTGAGATTGTATATAGTAGCATTGCTTTTGAGGGGGAGAGGAGTGACGGTCAGCAAATGCAGGCAGGTGATCACTGAGAGAGTCGGGAAGGGTGCCAATATCTGAGCTAAGGTTTGGATAAGACACTAAGATCCAGTCAGTGATGATACCAGTGGTTCCACCTTTGGCCTAGTAGTAGAGTTTATTAATTGGGTGTAGTTGCAGAGGTTGATATTAAGAGAAGGGGATTCAGAGTTCATCGTGGCCCGGTTTATGTTTACATCACCTAGAATAACTGTTTCGTTTTTGATTTTAGTTGAAAACCATGAGAATATATCTTCAAGTATAGGGATGTTGTTGCCTGGAGGAATATAGAGGGCAGCTATGCATATGGATTTCTGTTTGTTGAGTTTGAGGAGGGCAATAGAAAGTTCAGAATTGGCGAATTTAGAAATGGGATTGCTGTAGGCAATAACAGTTTAGGAGGAGAAGTAGACTATAGCTACTCCGCTAGAAACAACTCTGATCCAAAACAATACCAAAACAGCAAAATCTTCTGAAGTCAGGAATCGAAAAACAGGAACCAAAGTCAAATCCAAAAGCACATGGACAGGGGAGTCAGGCTGGGGTTTTTTTACAGAGAAGGATGTGAGGAATAGGTTAGACAATGATAGAAAGGACCTAGCTGTATTCTTTTGTTTACCAAAAATACATAAGAACTTACATAACCCCCCAGGTCGACCCATTATTTCAGCCTGCAACTATTTCCTACATAACACTGGTTTGATTTTACATAGAATATTTTTACCATATGTAGTTAAATCTCCAGTTTACATCAAAGATAGTATGGAATTTTTAAACAAAATATCCTCTATTTCTTGGAACAACAAAATGTATTGGTTGGTTATGGATGTTAAAAGTCTATATACCTCTATTAGACATGATGATGGCCTCAATGCAGTGAGATCTTCTTTAAAAGACAACCCTTCTGTTGATTTCATAGTAGATTTGTTGGATTTCTGTTTAAAGAATAATTATTTTATTTTTAATGATGTTTTGTATCGGCAGAAACAAGGTACAGCAATACGGGCAGCTTTTGCCCCCATGTATGCCAATTTGTTTATGAATTTTTTTGAAAGGAAATTTCTATTTGAGTTAAATTTTATGAAATGTAATGTGTTATTTTATTTTCGTTACATAGATGACTTGATTTTTATTTGTGATGGTGGTTTTGATTCAGTTAATGAATTTTTGACAGACTTACATGGTAACCCATTTGGGTTAGAATTTGATGGAATACAGAAGGGAAACAAAGTAATATTCTTGGATCTTGTTTTGGAGGGTACAGAACATGGTAAAATTATATCAAATATACATAGGAAGTTTATAGATGGTAATCAATACCTTCATGCATCTAGTTGCCATCCTGTACATACTTTGGAAGCTCTCCCTTATGGGGAATTGGCAAGGGTATCTAGATTATGTAACACACAAGAAAATCTACAAAGGGAATGGGATATCACATATAATATGTTTTTGAAAAGAGGGTACAGTGTGAATATTTTAGAAAATGCCCTTATGAAGGTAAAAAAGGAGAATAATATGGTAAGGAACAAATGTAATAAGGGTGAATATCACCATTATAAGAAATATCATCTGGCAACCAGTGATAAAACTTGTAAGGATACTTATTTTGTCTCTACATATAATGTAAAAAGTGGAGACATAAAGGATGTAGTGGAACATTTTTGGAAATTTTTAGTGAAAGACAAGGTGTTGATGCACATTTTGCCACAAAAACCTTTATTCTCCTATAAAATGGGAAGAAATTTGAAAGATATGGTGGTACATGGTAAATTTGTAATGCCAAAATTTTGTTTACCAAGACCACTAAGTGAATTTGGTACAAGATGTTGCAGTAGATGAAGTGTTTGTAGGAATATAGTTAGAACATTTAATTATATTAACAACATTAGGTTCACAGTAAGAGATAGTTTTACCTGTAGAAGTAAGGGAGTTGTGTATGCTTTACACTGTCCCTGTGGATTATATTATATAGGTGAAACTAAAAGAGAGTTTCGTATTAGGTTAAGTGAGCACATTAGAGACATAAGACATAAAAGGGAAAATTAATTTATTGCCACACATTTTAGTGTTTATCATAATAGTGATGCTTCATTTTTAACAGGAACAGTTTTAGAAAGTGTGAAATGTCTTTGTAATGATGAAAATGCTTTGAAATATAACTTACAATATAAGGAAAGTATTTTTATTTTGAAATACAATACAATGACACCCTGTGGACTGAATAATGAAATAAACTGGAGGTGTCTGCTTTAAAACTTTTTTGAACATAATTGTTTAATTAATTGCTTAATTAATTGCTATGAGTATATATATATATATATCCATTCTTTCAGTGAGAATGTATACTCTTGAAAGGTGGTTACACCGAGGCGCTGGAGAATAAAAAGTTTGCTTTTGGATTTGACTTTGGTTCCTGTTTTTCGATTCCTGACTTCTGAATATTTTGCTGTTTTGGTATTGTTTTGGATCAGAGTTGTTTCTATCTGAAGGTGTGTGGAGTGGAGTTTGTGTAATTATCCAGGGATGTCGACTGATCCTAATTTGGATATTCCCAGGGTTTTTCGGGAGAATACAGCTTTGCAACAAGGTACTGTAGGGGCTGAAAGCTCTATGATTTATTCTGCTCAACAGAGAACTATTGAGCAGTTTTTTTCAGGTTCTAGACCTGCTGTAAATGTTTCTGCACATGTTCCTGTGGATGCACGTCAACCAGAAGTGAGAGACTGTCAATTTTTTGATCAATTTTTGCAAGAAAGAAATAAAAGAGTGCTTGACCCTTTTGTTTCTGTGGGACATAAATTTCAAAGTGTGTCTCCAGAAATCAGAGAACTGTATCAAAAATATGACAGGTTGATTGAGAAAGAGACAAGGGTGCACTTTAACATTTTAGGTTTGCAAAAATATATTAGTTTGAATATTACACCTAGACGTCTTAGATTCGTAAAGAATCCTAGTACACCATTTGACTTGAATTGTGCTGCTGATAAGAAATTTAAGGAACGCTGGTTCATAGCAGCACACAAGTGTGTAATAGAGTGGCTTCACATTCTGTTGGAAAGGGACCAGCTCAAACATCAGTCTCTTAAACAGGAGCTGGTTTCCCTTTCACATAGTATTAGTTCATCTGTGAGTCTAGAAAATATGAAGTCTTTCATGGAGAAGACTAATGAGAGACTGAATAATCTAGAGAATGAACTTGTAAAACAAAAGAAAACAAAATTAATACGTGATATCAATGAATATGAAGCAGGGACTGCATTTTCTTACCCTCCTAATTGGACAGAACATAAGCGGAAACAACGTAGGAGGGTAAGATTCACTGATGCACCATTGTCTTCTTCTTTTGCTTCTTCAGGGGAAGAGTTTAGGTCGGACACCAGTATGGAATTTCCGGAATTACCTAGACCAGCACAACCATGTAGGATGCAACAGGAGTTTAACAATGGAGGCTTGCAGCACCAGGAACAAACATTTCAACAGGGACAGAAACGCCTGAGAAGTTATGAGCAAGAAGATATCTCTGTTCAGAAATTCAATCAACCTGACAATTTTCGTCAGAATCAGAGGTATGGACAACAATATAACAACAAGAAATTTAAGCAGTAATGACTTTAATGATAAAAGTATTGTTCTTAATTTATCTGGTTGTGATTTGTCTGATGAACAGTTTGCTGTGTTATGTTTAGGTTTAAAGTTTATACCTACTGTTTTTCCTAAAGAATATTTGATACAGCAAGATATCTTTAAATTTCTTAGGAAGATACATTTGAAAGTTCATTTTAGCAGGGACCAAGGATGTTCTAATTCTGCACATGGAGGCTTTTCTTCATGTGAATCTGAGGATAGTTTTTATTCATGTGATGAATGTATAAGTAATGATGATGTGCAATTTCCTATTGTTGGCAATACAATAGATATGTCTTATGTAGCTTCTTCTAACAAATTTATTCTGCCTTTTATTAATCAGAGAGCTATTCATTATGGCTCTATGATTAAATTTGAATGTGAGAATATATGTAGAAATATGAAATTGAATAGATGTAATAGTTTATATAACTTAACTTATAAAGAATGGAGAGCTTTAAAAGAATTATGCGACAGGAAGGATATTATTATCAAACCTTCCGATAAGGGAAACAAAATTGTTATAATGAGTGTTGTGCAATATTTTGAGATGTGTATGAATCATTTGCAGGATGAAACAACATATGAAAGAAGCAATATGATTCATTATCAAAAGGCTGTTACAAAATTTAAACACATGTTGGACAGGGGAGTCAGGCTGGGGTTTTTTACAGAGAAGGATGTGAGGAATAGGTTAGATAATGATAGAAAGGACCTAGCTGTATTCTTTTGTTTACCAAAAATACATAAGAACTTACATAACCCCCCAGGTCGACCCATTATTTCAGCCTGCAACTATTTCCTACATAACACTGGTTTGATTTTACATAGAATATTTTACCATATGTAGTTAAATCTCCAGTTTACATCAAAGATAGTATGGAATTTTTAAACAAAATATCCTCTATTTCTTGGAACAACAAAATGTATTGGTTGGTTATGGATGTTAAAAGTCTATATACCTCTATTAGACATGATGATGGCCTCAATGCAGTGAGATCTTCTTTAAAAGACAACCCTTCTGTTGATTTCATAGTAGATTTGTTGGATTTCTGTTTAAAGAATAATTATTTTATTTTTAATGATGTTTTGTATCGGCAGAAACAAGGTACAGCAATGGGAGCAGCTTTTGCCCCCATGTATGCCAATTTGTTTATGAATTTTTTTGAAAGGAAATTTCTATTTGAGTTAAATTTTATGAAATGTAATGTGTCATTTTATTTTCATTACATAGATGACTTGATTTTTATTTGTGATGGTGGTTTTGATTCAGTTAATTAATTTTTGACAGACTTACATGGTAACCCATTTGGGTTAGAATTTGATAGAATACAGAAGGGAAACAAAGTAATATTCTTGGATCTTGTTTTGGAGGGTACAGAACATGGTAAAATTATATCAAATATACATAGGAAGTTTATAGATGGTAATCAGTACCTTCATGCATCTAGTTGCCATCCTGTACATACTTTGGAAGCTCTCCCTTATGGGGAATTGGCAAGGGTATCTAGATTATGTAACACACAAGAAAATCTACAAAGGGAATGGGATATCACATATAATATGTTTTTGAAAAGAGGGTACAGTGTGAATATTTTAGAAAATGCCCTTATGAAGGTAAAAAAGGAGAATAATATGGTAAGGAACAAATGTAATAAGGGTGAACATCACCATTATAAGAAATATCATCTGGCAACCAGTGATAAAACTTGTAAGGATATTTATTTTGTCTCTACATATAATGTAAAAAGTGGAGACATAAAGGATGTAGTGGAACATTTTTGGAAATTTTTAGTGAAAGACAAGGTGTTGATGCACATTTTGCCACAAAAACCTTTATTCTCCTATAAAAGGGGAAGACATTTGAAAGATATGGTGGTACATGGTAAATTTGTAATGCCAAAATTTTGTTTACCAAGACCACTAAGTGAATTTGGTACAAGATGTTGCAGTAGATGCAGTGTTTGTAGGAATATAGTTAGAACATTTAATTATATTAACAACATTAGGTTCACAGTAAGAGATAGTTTTACCTGTAGAAGTAAGGGAGTTGTGTATGCTTTACACTGTCCCTGTGGATTATATTATATAGGTGAAACTAAAAGAGAGTTTCGTATTAGGTTAGGTGAGCACATTAGAGACATAAGACATAAAAGGGAAAATAAATTTATTGCCACACATTTTAATATTTATCATAATAGTGATGCTTCATTTTTAACAGGAACAGTTTTAGAAAGTGTGAAATGTCTTTGTAATGATGAAAATGCTTTGAAATATAACTTACAATATAAGGAAAGTATTCTTATTTTGAAATACAATACAATGACACCCTGTGGACTGAATAATGAAATAAACTGGAGGTGTCTGCTTTAAAACTTTTTTGAACATAATTGTTTAATTAATTGCTTAATTAATTGCTATGAGTATATATATATATATCCATTCTTTCAGTGAGAATGTATACGCTTGAAAGGTGGTTACACCGAGGCGCTGGAGAATAAAAAGTTTGCTTTTGGATTTGACTTTGGTTCCTGTTTTTCGATTCCTGACTTCTGAAGATTTTGCTGTTTTGGTATTGTTTTGGATCAGAGTTGTTTCTATCTGAAGGTGTGTGGAGTGGAGTTTGTGTAATTATAGCTACTCCGCTGCCTTTTTTTGTTGGGTCTGTCAGAGCATAGCATTTGGTAACCTGGCGGGAGAATTTTGTTGTTTTTTTATATTAAGTTTAAGCCAGGTCTCTGCGATGGCAACAATGTCAGGCTGGTTATGGGACAACCAGTCGTCGAGGATGGGAATTTTATTTCTAAGGCTTTTGGCATTGATTGTAATAAAACGAAAGCTCTTGGAGGTGGGAGATTTGGTAGATGGAGATGGGAATTGGGTGTGATGTTGGTAGGGCCAGAGTTGGGTGTGATGTTGGTAGGGCCAGGGTTGGGGTGGATGTCCCCGGAGAGAGAGAGAGCGAGAGAGAGTGTCTGTTCCGTATGAGTCTAATATAATTTGTTATGGAGGGTGAATATAGGTGATGATATATGGTGTATTTAGATGGGTGTGGAGAGAGAAGGAGAACAGAATGGGGTAGGATGTGTAGCACTGTAAATTTAAATAGGAGGACAGTATTTGAAGAGTAGAGCTGATGGGCTATAGAGGAGAAAGATGGTGGGATAGTGTGTTTGACATTTGATGTATAATGTGAAGGTAAAGTGCAGGAGGGTTAGGAAGGTAGGTAAGGTAGGAAAGAGTTGAAAGTAGAATAGTGATTATTATTAGGTTAAAAGAGTGTATTGAAGTCTGAGACATACTGTGAGTAGGTTTAATTGAGATTAGGTGCGTGATGGGAGGGGTAGGTGGGCATCTAGGTGACTGGATACTGTGGAAGAGTGGGAGGAATTATGGATAGAATAAATATAGATGTAGTAGGGGTGGGAGGGAAATGGGAGCAGGGTAGGGATGTGGAGAGAGCCCAAGCAGGGCTACACCAAGAACAGCAGGTAAGGAACACTCACACAGAAACAATCAGTAACCTGGTTATGGTACTCTTCCCTAGTATTGTTATGTGAATGGTAAAAGATTTAGACTAATAAGCCAATTTGAGTTATATGGAGGGATGTGGGGGCCTATGAGGGCAGAGGTGGTAGTGTAAAATAGGACAGTAAGGGGGACTAAGAGCTTGCTATAGTTTTACAAGTCTAAAGTTTCAACAGTTATCCAGGAATTATGTGACTTAGTAACAACTACAGAGGTTAAAGGGGGCTAGCTAAAAACTTCAGAGGTTGTAGGGAACTACTACAGGGATGGGGCCCAACTGCAAATAACACCGGGTCTGCTACCAAGCCTGCTAACACACTGTCACAATGATAGATATGAACCTGTCATTTAGCAGATAGTTGGTATCAGGTCAAGCGTTTGATGGTTTCCAGCTTGCAGATTCAGGAACAGGTGGGTAAAATTCCAGATGTAGTGGATACACTGTGGAATAAAAAGACAGACAGGTTTAAGTCAAACAGCAATAGCTTGTTGAGTAGTTATTCATTTGAAAAGGGAGAGGACTATATTTGAAGTTGATAATAGCGTATAAACACACTAGGGAGCAGAGTTACAATTGAATAGATTAGGCAAACTGATAGAAATATAAGAGCCTAGTACTACTCGCAGTTACAGTAGTTAAGGGGCATCAGGATTCAATAACAATGTAATGCTGTAGTAGAGTCATAACCTCCTGGCAGTTGTGGGATAAATACAGTTCTGAAGCTACCAGAGTCCAAATTTAGTATATGCCACTAGGTGGCACCGTTTGCAAGGTCCTAGTAAAGGCCAGTATATGCACATAATGGGTGTACTTTAAGCCCTTTTTGAGGGGCAAAAAACAGATGCCGCCAGACCGAGATTAGGTAGTTAGAAAGTATTTCAGCCTATAAAAACTGTGCGCTGTAGTTATAGGGAATGGCGCTCAACAAGAGCATAGATAAAAAAAGAGGTATGGTTGATTTGGAAAAAAATAGTAGTAGCAGAAGTATATGCTTTCAGCAGGGAAGCAGTGTACAGGAATCAGTACTGGGCCAATTAGCAATATATAACTACTGCAAATGAGTTCTATTGCAGGTTATGTTAAGGGGTTGCAGTATTCTAAAACAGACAGCAGTTTGCTCGAGCAGTCCCCCTCTAGTTAGCAGCAATGCCAGAGTAATGTATGCATTGATATCAGTTAAAAAAGCAGGTATTCCACTATAATTTCTGCTACTCATATCACAGAACATTTAAGTAAACCATTTACTGATGTAAGCAATGTCATCCTTTTCACAATATTTAACTGAATCTTTACTGATATTGAGCAGTATGTACCTTTTAGACACGTGTGGTCTTTACATAAAGAGATTACTTGCCAAATTAAGCCCAAAACACCAAAAAATGCAGCAATTTTAGCATATGTGATTGTCACTAAAAGTTTAACTGTTAGAGATACAAAAACAAGGCTAATAGCAGAAATAGTTCACTTACACTCCTATTTGCCTGGAATATTCATTGTTTAATGATGTTTCGAAACACTCAGTAGTTATTTAAAGCATTATAATCAAGCCTGCTAAGTACATTTCTGTTATACTGTATTTATTGTGTTGACAAGGACATGTTTTACATTGTAAAAGCAGACTGTTTATCACAAAGAACCCTGATATAATGAAAATGATTTGATGTGCTGTTGACGATTCTTAATGACAGGGGTTGAATTTGCTCGATCATTATAATTATGGAGTCACCCCTTTCACTTTGTTGCATATAAGTACAGCACTCTTTAAATCGAAAGGAACAAACAACTGCTAACAGGTTTAGACTAGTTTTGCAGTGTTAAAATCATGCTTTACATAGCAGCTTTGAAAGTCTTTAGTAATTTTATATACAGTAAAATGGAATGTTGTCTTAACTGTAGGTTATGTTGAATACACTGTTTGATTGGGACTTTCATAATATGTGACAGTGTAAACCACTGGTATTTCAGATATTTATTTAGCAACAGTAAATGTTTCTACTGTTGAAAATCATTTGACACTGAATCAAATAATACATTTTATTTTCTCTTGTCATATGTATTATATAAATATTTAGAGAATAAACTCCATATAAGATGCATACAAAACATATAGCTATATATTCAATCATCTTGTGCATAGCTGTCAAGAATTCCATGCAGATTTCATGTGGACTTCAAAGTCATCCTCTGGAATCCTATTCAAGAGATGGAGATATTATTATTGGTGGCATCATCCTGGTGCATTCCAAGGCTGTGTCTAATGAAATCAGTTTTAAAGAACAGCCTCAACCTAATCCTTGTTCAGGGTAAGCACTATTATTTTATTCCCATGTTGCCTTTATGAAACTTCAGATGCTCCTGTACATTCATATATCATTAAGATGAGTTTATTATGTTGTGGCTATCACATGTAACCACATTAAATCATGTTTATCCTACATTGTTTATGCCTTCTGTTTTAATGTTTTTTTTCTCACAACATGCTTAAGTTTCATGAAGAATAAAATATTCAAAGACTCACTAATACTGCCTAGGACTTTTAGGAATAGTTGATAAACTATCATGTTTTTGTGAGATGACATGCGACTGCCCTTAAGAGTCCATTATGGGAGAAACAAGTGGCATTTTTATGATTTCACTTCTAGTCAAATGGCAAATAATCTGACAAGGTGAATTAGTGGTGGCAGTAAAATAATCATTTTTCATAAAGCGTATGACATCAGCAAATAAAACTTCAGCAGACTTATCAGGGGGCTCAAAATGCTCAACACAAAATGTATTTTGGCTCCTTTACCAAAGCTAAGCAGGAAATATTTATAAATGTACTTTCTTGAGGATCTGTAGTAACAAGATGTCACAAATTACACAGAATGCACTGCATGGTCCAATATATATATATATATATATATATATATATATATATATATATATATATATATATCTATATATGTATATGAAAAAGGTAAGAGCACCAAACCACGGCTGTTAAATACTGCTTTAATAAAACAAGATACAACGGTGAGCGCTTTCGCCTGATTGTTTTATTAAAGAAGTATCTAACAGCCGTGGTTTGGTGCTCTTACCTTTTTTATGCTCATTGTTTGTTTGCTGGAGCACTGATTTATCTACACAGCCTGCTTACTTGGTTGTTTCTATATATATATATATATATATATATATATATATATATATATATACACACATACACATCTTTGTTTCTAGCTGTAGAAAAGTAAAACAGCATTATGAAATGCAGCATGCTGGAAAAAAAAAACGGTGCCATAGACCTATGGGTGATGGTTATGAAAGCAGTTTAATCCAGCAGAAAAGTTCTCTCTCTCCCCTGAATATAATGAAAATAAGAATTTGTCAAAAGTGAAACAATTAGAAGTCATAGCATCAGGCAAAACATAATTAAAATTTTCATTCTGGAAAAAAAGGAAACACTAACACCCTGAGTTCTGTGAAAACAATGAGGGAAAGAAGGAATATGCCTAGAGGTTTTATTTGCATTGGCAGGTTGACAAGAGACTGGTATATATGCAGATCCTTCCTAAGTATAGATTAAAACAGACTAGTTCAAAATCTAGAGGTAGTACATGGTTGTGAAATGAACTCTCTGAATCCTACCATTGGGGACACAAAACTGTTAAATGTATGGAACTTTTCTGGTTATTATTTAACTGCAGTGTAACATCAGATTTATTTTTCTTTTGTTACTCTTGAATTTTTAGAAAATCTATGACTTATCTCAGTTTTACCCAACTTAAATAAAGCTGATTTTTTAATTTAAATTATTTTTAAGTAGAAGGAAATAGAAGTAATACATTTCTAAATGGAAGGGATGACATAGGAATAATGAAGAAGTTCCTTTTTTAAAATTTTTAAGTAAATGCATTAAATTTTACTTTTCTGAACATTTCAGTTTTTAAAAAACACATCTATAAACAGTTAACAAAGATTAGACTTTACACATTCACATCTTCCAACACCATTAACAGTGTGCATTCATATTATAGACTTCCATCATTTTAATGTGTCGCTTATATCCTTTTTTAATGTCCTTCAAGAAAATTCAAATTTCTTTCCTATCTATTCTTTCCTTTCCCTACCCATTACCATATGCTATTACTTATCTAAGTACCCATGCCACTGTAATGACATATGTATAAATCTATGTCTGTTTCAATGTATTATTCTGTTTTTTTTTTTTTGTTAGGTGAGATACCAGCTATATCACTTATGTCAGACTTGGGGTCTGCTGGGATTTCCACTTTTTTGGCTAACAACAATATTATCCATAATATGGATGCAGTTTGTGCTGCTAGCTCTTCTCCTTCTCCAGTTCCCTAGAAAAATAAGCCAGTGCTCAGTGCTATGCTTTGGTTAATTAAGGTTCTCAGCATCCATTGCAACTTATTTTTAAAACCATCCTATGTCTGACCAGTCCAGAAAATAAGTTCCCAATCTCCCTTACCTCCTAATTATTTTCTTTCTGACTAAAAAATAATTTAGATCTGCATTATAGTTATACATTATCACCAAAGAAAAATCATCAAATATACAAAACTCAAATGCATTGTCACCTCCAACACAATGCCTACAGTATGTCCAACTCTGGTCAAATCTGATCATAATCCAGCAATCTTTTATTTAGTGGCTTCATAAACTAATACCACCAAGGCTTCAAAAATAATCCCACCTCAGTAAACATCTTTGAATTTCAGGACATTAAAAAGGCAAACCAATTAAAACGTTATGAAGAGCTCTCAAAATTCCAGTTCTTATAACTTCAGTGGCTACCTATACCTCAAAATGTTATTGACATCTGTTAAAACCATAAACCAAGCAGATTATGACAGGATTAATGTAATGAGGAATTCAAAAATGAACTACCTTGATGGTTTACTTACATTAAAAAAAGAATTTGCAATAAATGAAAACAAACAAAAAATACTAAATGTCTACAAGTCAGTCTACCAATATAAAGCACTCTCATGTGTGTAAAGATCTATACACCACCATCACCAACACTGTGAAGCACATACCCTACTTTGTGTAACTAATGTTTAGAATGTCATTAAATGGGAAAAAGTAACTCTAAGTAAAACAACTTTTGTTCTTATAAAACATTTCATTATAAAAGTGCATGTTATGGGTAGTATGTGGTTGGATAGCTTAAAGGTAGGGGTGAGGGTGTTTTCAATTATTGTATGTGATACAGATATTAAAATTAATAAGTACTTTTTAATTTTAAGAAGTGTAGGCATTTCAATTTAAAAAGAGAAGAAAAACTGAAAAAAAGCATGCTTAAGTTAATGTACTGTAGTCTTGGGATGTTGAGGTGGGGTGGGGTGTAAAAGTGCACTAATTATATCTATGTAGAGTTAAGAATTTTTCTATTAGTTTTGCATAGCTGAATATCTATATTAATGCCCTTAGCTAAATCTAAAAACAAGTGTTTTGTGTAAGTAGGTAAGGTTCAAAATAAGGCAAAATGATGAATGTCATGAGAAGTGCTATGTCTCTTGCATATGCAATGACATTAGCTTGCTTTCCTCCTTTAACAAATAACTGTTCATTGAGAGTTAAGCTTAAGGAGTTGTACATTATATTCTTATGTTTCCATGGAGAGGAGCTGTCAGCATCTGCAATTAATCCTAAGAGTTGTGAGCATTATTTGCTGAGGGAAATGCAAAATTTAAAGGCACAAGAGCAAGTAAAAATAAAGTTTGAAATTTCTGGAAGTGAAGAAGATATAGCAGTTTCCCTAGTAGCCTTAATACTCCAATGCATTTAATAGAACAGTGTATAAGTTAGTTTTATTTAAAAGAATATCTGGTACACTTTTCCTGCTAATAATTAATGATTTCTGAAAGCATCTGAGCTGTTTTTTACATCTGGGACAGAAACAGAAATAAGAAAAGAACAGACAACAATCAGTGTAAGTTAAAGAACAGGCTTTAACATGCACTTTGGCATGGGTAACCTTCATTTTAGGTTAGGTAATACCTGTGGGAGCAGCTGTTGATTTGGTGCAATTGTTCCTATCAGGAGGGTTAAACTTAATTTTTGAAGATATACATAGTTTTGTGTGATTGTTTTAAGTTAATAGGTTATGGGAGAGATCCAGGGGTGTTTTTTTTGAGGGCTTCATTAAAACAAAAAGTCTTGGAAAATGTGACATAGCTTCATATGGAGATGACAAGAAACAACTGTATAAAAATCAACCTGTCAAAATTTAGTGTGTGCATGTAACACAGAAGTTGGCAATACACATTTAAAAAAGCTGTCATGTATAATAGGTGGGAACAATAATTTTCTATCATGATGGCTACACTATCCATATTATTTTGGAACATAAATGGCCTTACAGGTATAGACACAAATATAAGAATGTTGAATTATGTTAAGAAATACATAGAGCAAATATCAATGCTGCAGAAGACACATTTGAAAAGAAATGAGTGTGTGAATTTGATAAAAAAAGAGGATTTCTGGATGGATGTTCAGCAGAATATCAGGACAAAGGAAAAGGAAAGCACTTATACTGATTGCTAGAGGAGCTCCAATAGTGACAGAATAGGAAAAATAATAATGGTAGATTTGTGGTAGTAAAGGGCTACTGGCAAGGGTGGAGAATTATGCTGGTTTGTATTTATATTCCACCAAAAACTGCTATTATGGAGTAATATTCTGAGAAATAATCAGCTTTCAGCAGGGAACCTTACTTATAGGTGGGGACTGAAACTTGATCTGCAATAAGAAGGATGTATCTAGGATACCTAGAAGGGAAAATATAGTAAAAATATGGGAGATTTCTGAATAAATATATGACAATAATTGGTATGAAAGTAGTAGGAATGCAGAGAGAATTTACATATTATTCCCCAAGGTGCAGTAACTGGGCTAGACTTGAGAGAAATTATATTTCACAGGAGATGTGCAAATAATTGAAAGCTTCAACACACATCCACTACCTCTTTCAGATCATGCACCAATAAAACTAAAACAAATATGCAGGGTAACGAAATAAAAATGGGACTCATGCTTTCCCACCTACCTGTTAAAAATAGAGGAATTTAAGGAGTGAGTAGTGGAAATTACTCCAGAGTTATTAGGAAAGGTATAAGTTTATTCAGAAGGTATAACTAGTGAGTGAGATAAAATTAAAATGAAGTTTAAAAATAGGGTAGAAATAAAAGTAAATGAGATATGATTAAGAAGTAACAGGAATTAGAGAGGCTGTCAAAGTTTAAACTATTGCAGAATAAGAGGGATCTCAAAAAACAAGAACAGGCGAAACTGCAGAGTGCTAAAGAGAAAATAAAGGAGTGTCTGGATAATATGCATAAGTTTAGAAAAATTTCTGTTAAACAACTGTTTTTTTTAATATAATGCCAGAGCACAAAAACTTTTAGTACAATGACTTAAGCAATAGAAAATAGATGGAGTTGTTTCCAGTCTTAAGGAACCTATTAAAAGATAAAAAAATAACCAGAAATCCTGTAGAGTTAATAGACATATTTTGAAAATTTTATGAATATTTCTATAAAGGGAGAAATGAATCAAGAAAGAGCACAAATGGAAATATTTATGGAAGACTTAAGTATGCCAAGGTTAGAGGTAGATGAGCCTTAACAGTTAAGATGGGAAGAGATGTGATACAAATGGTGATGATTAACCAGTAGAAAAGTCTTCAGGAGCAGGTTTTCCTGTGGAGGTTTGGAAGTTAAGAGGGAGCAAAGTTATAAAGATCTGGAAGGTTTTGTTTAACAGTGTTTTAAAAGGAAGGAATCACCAACATCTTGGAAGAACGCTGTAGTAGCTGTAATACCTATACCTAAAGATGGTAAAGACCCATCAAATCCAGCTTCATATAGGCCCAATTCAATTTTAAACCATGATTATAAATTGTTTATATCTATGCTAGCAAAAAGAATGGCAAAGGTGTTGCCAAAATTGATAGATATGGATCAATGTGGTTCTGTGGAGCTGAGGCAAATGTTTGACAAAATTAGTAGAACCATGATGATTCAGAGGGAAGCAGAATGTATGAAATTATTGCTGTTGGATCTTGATGTAGAGAAAGCATTCAACAGAGTAAGCTGGGATTTTATGAGTAGGACAATAGAAGCATTTGCATTCCCTGATACCATAATAAGATAAGGGGATTGGAGGTAAGAATTAAAGTAGAAGGATTTCCTGTCTGATAAGTTGTGTCTGAGCATAGGAACGGGGGGGGGGTATCCTCTTTCTATTTTATTTGCCTTATATTTATAGCCATTGGCAAAGAAAATAAGGGACTCAGAAAGTCAAGGACATAATTAGTATGATAATCAAGAAAAGTTGGTTTTATTTGAAGATGATATTATTTGTGTATCTGATAAATCCAGAAAAGGGCATCTCAGTGTTTTGGAACATTTTGAGATACTTTCAAGTCTTTTGGGGGTATAAAATTAATGAACATAAAACAAAGGCTATAGTTGCAAGTTATGTACCCACACACATTAGTTCAGCAATACTCATTTATGGGGACACAATAAGATGATGTGTTTAGGAGTATGGATTAAAAAGACTTTTGTTATGGCAGCTAAGGATACAGCATGTGGAAAAGACTAAACAAAAGATAATCCAAAACTGAGAAACTGGAAGTGAAAATGTTTTTAGTCTTTTTAGTTTTGTATACATATCAGGCATGTTTTTAACAAAAAGAGGAGAAGTTGTTGACAATAGTTAATAATGATTTGAAGGAATTAATCTGGGAGGGGGAGAGGGCAAGGTATAAATTGGATAATTAGATCCTTCCAAAACAAAAGAATAAAGCAGTTTAGGATAACCTGATTTGAAGGGATATTTTAGAGCTACACATTTAAGACTCATATAAATAACATAAGCAGACTCCTGCAATTCAAAGTTGAAAGGGATGAAGATGAAACAGGGGCTGAAATTCAAGAAAGAAGAGATAGTGTGTGATTTTGGGTGCAGATCATTCAGGAGAACAACAGCCATACAAAATATTATATTTATAAAGTTGCAGAAAATATTCTAAGAACTAAACCAACATGAGAATGGAGAAATGAGATTTTGCTGATAGGGATGCCTGCAAGTAGGAGTAAAGAGAATTGGCAAGAGGGGTTGGAATTTACTGGAAAAAATCTAGCAAAGGAACTAAGGTACTGGGAGCAAATAACAGAAGAGGAAAAGGTAATACAATAGGATTGAGGCAAATAAGTCATTTGGAGACTGCCTTCCCTACCAGGGATTGATATATAGTATGCAAAGAAAAGGGGATAGGGGGAATCCCAAGTGAACCTGCTTTGGTTAAAACTGTAGTTGAATCTAGAACAGAAGCTGCTGTTAATAAGGGATAATTCGCAGAGCATATAAAATATTACACAACTATAAGAATCAATCAGAATAAGAGTAATTTAGAAAGATTGGGAGGAGAGATTGGATAAACAATTTACAAGGGAATAATGAGAGGACATATGTATATCAAACAAGTATGAAACAAAGTCGAGAAAGTTTAGGATTTTTGCTCAGAAGGGCTTGCATAGCTATTTTTATACCCCAAATAGACTCCAAAGTAGATGGGAAATGCTGGAAGTGTGATTGGGAAGTAAGAGGTAACTGGGAATATATGTTTTGGGGGTGTAATGAGTTGGCAGTTTTCAAGAATTTCCTACAGAGTACTCTGTTAGGAATATCGGATGAGTAAATGGGTGTAATTAAAGAAATTACTTTTCTGAGCTGGGGCCTAGGATCTGAATTGCTTAGACATAGTAAGGTGTTGTTAAGTTTAATTCTGGTGGTTGCCAAAAACTAGAAAATGGAAATCAATGTCTAAACCAGCTGTATTTGAAGTATTATATATTATAACATAGATAAAATAACTGAAAGTGGTATCTTTAGACAAAGAAATGAGCAAATTAATTAAGTTTTCTGATGGCTATAAAATGGTTGATGCAGCCCACTCAATTTCTCATACCACAATGCTGCAGAAAGAAAGGACTAGATCATGCAAATCACTGGTGTTAAGATAATGGCTTCACAAATTAAATTAAATTAAATTAAATTAAATTAAATTAAATATACTTGTTTTCTCACCTTTCTAAGCTAGTATAGTCCAGTTTTCAGGTTAATGCTGAATTCAGGGCTGTGTTACAAGTTTCTGTGTTTGCCCATACCTTACTTAGATAGAAGGAAGTTTCTCTGTTCACTGTGAGAGAGGGAGCTTTGAGCAGCCTATCTGTCCCTGGAGGAGTGGTTTCAGCCCAGAAATTAGTAGTTTATTGACCATTTTGGGCTGATTTCTATCTCTTTCATTTCCCTGTTATAAAACTCGCATTTGCGAGGTTTTGCATGCCAGGCAGCGCTCGTTAGCTAGGGAATAACTATTGCCAGCTCCACAAAGTCTACTCTTCAATTTTTCCCTTGGAACTAGACAAACTTTCAACTTAAGCACTCAAACCATTCACTTCTCATCCCGACACTTGCTCAAAACTCATAGCAAGCACTAATAAACCTTAGCACTAGACCCCCCTATACTGTAGAGAAGGACAAGGCTCTCTATTCAACCTTACCAGCCACTCAGTAAAACAGTTCACTGTACCTATCCAGGCATATCCAAAGGGCAGTTTCAGGTGTACGCTCCGGTCCAACCGGTGAATTTGGGGATTTTGAGGCAATGTTACAATTGCCTCATGTACACAGACAACCCTCTCCTCCTTCCACCAAACACTAATACATGTGAGAGATGCAATTATACAGCCAAACTGGAGGCTAACCTCTCTCAACCCAAGACTGGACCAGGCAGTCAAGAGGAGAAGGGAATTACTTGCATCACACCACCAGTCTCACATAGACCTATGAAACCAGCACTGGCAAAAAACATACATAAATACACGAAAACATACTTGGAGGCTCTAAATAAAAATCTGCAAAAGCAACAGAGACCTCCAAAGCAGACATCCAAGCAACCTCCACCCCCAACACAAACCATGAAACACATACTTCACAAAACCAGTGTGCCACACAATCACAGCCCTTAAGGCAAAATAACATACCCAACACACTAGTAATAGGTGACTCTATAGTCAGGCACACTGACATCCCAATCACTAGGCTGAACAAGGAGAAGGTTACTGTTAGCTGCCTGCCAGGTGCCAGGATCTGCCACATAACACAAGCACTCAGGTCACTCCAGAACAAGTACAAATATGACTCTGTCATTGTCTATGTTGGTGGGAATGACCTGAGCCGTACCTCCCTGGACTACATGAAAAGAGACATGGAAGAGCTCTCTGATCACATAGCCCCAGGCCGGTATGACTCTGACCCTGAGTAGCATCCTGCCCTCACCAAGAATGATACCACAGTATAGAGAAAAAAATGATCAATTTCAACAATTGGCTAAGCTTCTGGTGTCATTCAAAGGGGATCCAGTGTCTGTCAGCCTGGGAGCACATGCTCGATAAGCCACTCTGCTTTGCTAGAGACAGCTTGCACCTGTCACCCTTAGGCTTTCAAATATAGGCCAAGGCTCTTGCCACCCCCATAGTGCCATTTTTAGGCAAAGCTCAAAAGTCAAACCCACCACCACAAATAGCACAAGTAACAAAAAACTGAGGGCAATGCTACTCAATGCCAGAAGTCTAAACCTCAAAATGCACGCACTCGAGGCACTCCTCAGTATGGAGAAAATCAATATATGTGCAGTAACAGAAACCTGGTTTAAGGCTCCAGAGAGCACCCCAGCACTACCAGGCTACAACTCATACCATACATTTCAGCCACAAAACCCAGACAGAAATACAAAAGGCGGGGGAGTATCCATATTCATCAAGGATACCCACACCTCCAGGTTAGTGGCACAGCATGATGCAGAGATCATCCACGTGCAACTGACAATGGGCAAAACTGCTATTCAAATTATAGCTTGCTACAGATCACTCACCATGTCCTAGGACCCCCACTCTGCATTACTGGAAACACTGGGAAACATAAAGGTCCTACCGAACACCCTGATATTGGGTGATTTCAATTACCCAAACATTAACTGGGAGAACTGCTCAAGTACAAACTCCCTTGCCCAACATTTCCTAGAATTTGTAAACTCAAACACCCTGGATCAACTGGTCAGCACCCCCACCAGAGGTGACAACATATTGGACCTGGTCATCACCAACATGGGCAACCTGTGTTCCACACCGGAGGTCAAACCCTCGCTGGTTAGATCTCACCATAAACTAATCACTCTGGATATCCACATTCCACCACCACCCATGGTCAAAGAAACCACCATGAAAAACTTTTCAAAAGCAAACTTCACATTACTTAAGACCGAGGTGGGAAGTTTTAAAGCCCCCATGCTAAAGGATAATGCTGTCTAAGCTGCAAAATCCTTTACTAATGCACTCTATGGGCACCTACAAGAATGCATGGATTGTGCTATCCCAAACAAAACCAAGACTCACTCCTCCAAGAAAAGGAAACCAGTCTGGTGGACCCCTGCCATAAACAAGCTATACAATAGAAGGAGAAAACTAGTACAGAAAAGAGTAAAATCCCCAGAAGGGAAGATATCCTTGATCAGTATCAGCAAGAAGCTATGTTTCCTCATAAAATCATCCAAGGGTAGCTTCGAAAGAAAAATTGCCATGGACTCCAAAGATAACCACAAGGCATTCTTTAGTTATATCAAGAATATAAGTGGCAATTTTGAGATCTGCTCGGAGTTAGTGCAGAATGGCACAAAATACACTGAACTGACTGATATAGCCAACATCTTGGCAGACAGGTTCAGTGCAAACCCCCCCTCTCACCCCCAAAAGGGCCCATAACTATACCAGAAGAATATAGTGCCCCTGAAATCACAGACACTCAGGTTAAAACAGCCCTCTCCAAAGCCAAATACACAGCATCAATGGGACTGGACAGTGTCCCAGGCTGTATCCTACACGAGCTCAAAGATGAACTAACCCCTCACCTAAACACACTGTTTAAACTCAGCCTCTCCACAGGCTACATGCCCATAGAGTGGTGCACAGCAACGGTTATTCCGCTCCACAAAGGTGGAGCCACAATGGACCCCGGGAACTATCTAGCTTGACTAGCTTGGTCTGCAAAGCTATGGAGCACATCATCATGGATCTCATTTACAGAGACATTGGGAACCTCCAAACACTGGACCCTACCCAGTTCAGCTTTGTCAAGGGCAGATCATGCCTCCTAAACCTGGTGGACTTCTTTGAGACAGTTAACAAAGCTATAGATGAGGGAAAGGTGGCCCACACAGCCTACCTAGACCTCAAAAAGGCCTTTGACACCATTCCTCACTCAGGTATTATAGACAAGCTCACCAGCTTGAACATAAACCCCTACGTCATGAGATGGGTTGCCAACTGGCTCACGGACAGAACCCACATGGTAAGAGTTGCGGGAGCTAGTACTGACTCTAACCCAGTTACAAGTGGTGTTCCCCAGGGCTCAGTCCTAGGACCCCTCCTGTTGGATATATACTTCTCAGAGGTACAGGCAAGCACAGGAGGACTATGGCTGATCAAGTTCACAGACAACTGTAAACTAGGGGCTATAATTGACTCTCCGGCTGACACAGCCATCCTCCAAAAGGGTCTCACTGAGACAGATACCTGGTGTCAAAACCATGGCCTCAAGCTAAATGCCAAAAAGTGCATAGTCATCCCCTTTGGAAAAAACAAAGTACTCACAAACTACCACATAGGTGGTAGCCCCCTAAATACAGAAGACGTAATAAGGGATCTGGGGACTCAAGTAGATAGTAACCTCTCCTTTGATAATCACATTGCCAAAGTGGTTAGAAAATCCTTCTATGTGGCCCATCTAATCACAAAAGGGTTTGCATCCAGATCGAAAGAGGTCATTGGGCCCCCCTACACATCACTCATCAGACCCCATCATAGAGTACAATGCTCCATTTGGGATGTGCCTTACAAGACACCTGCAACAACTGGAAAGACCACAGAAGTACCTCATCAAGAGGATCACTGGCCTCAAACAGATGCCGTATGCAGCTCGACTGAAGAAACTCCAGCTGTGCTCAGTTGCATACCGCCTACTCAGAGGTGATCACTGCCTGACATACAAGGCCATGTCCAACCCAGAATTGATGGACATGCTCCACCTAAAAAAAACCATATCCCCACGAGCCACATGCTCCAGGGATCTAAACCTCACCACAACAATAAATAGGACATGCTGGAGGGATAGATTCCTGTACCAGAGACTTCCCTTGCTCTGGAACAAGATTCCAATCCACATTAGGCAGAGCTCCTTGCTAACCCTCTTCAAGAGAAACCTTGACAAGTGGATGGGAAACAGAAAGTTTACCCCAAGGATCACTTCAATGGCTCTGCTGGACAGAGGCACAGGGAACTAATCTAAGGGGGTGGTGAAAGCCAACACATTCTGGCTAGGCTTATGAATACTTTCGGGCAGATAGCCTAGTACCTACCTATGAACCTATGAAAAGTATATTATTGTCACATTTGACAAATGTGACATTTTCAGTAAATGCAGTATAGATGGCACCCCCTCTCATTAATTTATCAGATATTATATAGAGGTTCATAGGTGTTTACTAGACTAATGACCACAAGGGCATTTTTAAGTCTAGCCATGCATCCCAAATCTCTGATACATATAAGCATGGGCCTGGGAGATTAACCATTTACAGGTTACTTGTGTCTATTAGAGATATAGTTGCCAAACCAGGGATGAATTTTCAGTTTCCCATCCAATTGTCCAAGTTGCACTTGAATAGGGTTAGGGAGGAACTCTGCTTCACATTCAATGGGTAGTCTCTGAGATACATACCTATCTCTCCAGTATGTCCTATTTATATTACAGGCAAGGTTTAAGTCTTTAAAACAGGTAATTCTGGTGCTGTTTGTTTTGTGGCTATGCAGGATGTCTATCAATGCCCTGTATGCCAGGCATAGATCTCCCTTAAAAAGCCTGTAGGAGACAGAATACAGGGCTTGTGCCTTGAGGTGGTCTGCATAGGACATTTTACTTATGCCCTGTATTCTTTTAGTGAGGAACATCTGTGGATATTCCAGTTGTTGGATATGTCTGGTTAGGTACATACCAAAGGGGCATTGCACTCAATGATAGGTCTGATGAATGCTAAATACATTGGAATAATGACTTCCTTGGAATTAGATGCCATACATTTGATTATAAGTTGTGCAACATAGAATGACTTCCTCACCACTATAGACACATGATGGTCAAAGGCTAAATCACTATCTATGTGTGTCCCTAAGTTCCTGCCTACTGGGTCAACTGTAAGGGGTTGGTTGTCAATATGACTGTTACCAGGGATGGATGACTTCCCAAAGGATACTATTATGCATTTCTTGGCATTTAGTTTTAGTCTGTGGCTCTGACATCAGTTGTTTGTCTATGTCAGCCTCTCCTGGAGAAATTTGTGTCAGTGTGAGATTCAATGACAGCTCCTAATTTGCAGTAATCTCCAAATTTAGCCAGCCAGAGACCACTGACATTGGCCTTGACTTCTAAGAAGTAAATGCCAAAAAGGAGCAGTCCAAGGACTGATCCCTGAGGGACTCCACTTGTCACTGGCCTCTTTGTACAGGTGGACTGCCCAATTTTAAATTCTTAGGTCCTGTCTGTGAGCTAGTTGGCTATCCACTGGGTGACATATTGGTTTGTACCTAACCCCTTGAGTTTGTTAACAATACCTGAGTGGGGTATTGTGGCAAATGCCTTGGCCAGGTCAAGGTAGGTAGTGTGAGTGATTTTGCCCTCATCCATTGCTTGGGTGACCTTCTTAAAGAAGTCCACTAGGTTGAATAGGCATGATCTGCCCTTGACAAAACCAAACTGAGTTGAGCCAGTGTCTGGAGGTTTACTAGATCTCTACTGATTATTTCCATGATAATTCTTTCCATGGCTTTACATATAAGACTAGTGAGACTTATGGATCTGTAGTTTCCAGGGTCTGCAGATGGCCCACCTTTGTGCAGAGTGATGATTGTTGCCTTTCTCCATTCATGAGGCATGAAGCTTGTTTGAAGGCTACAGTTAAATAGTAATTCCAGAGGCTCTGATAGGTCATGTTTCATGCTATTTAGAAGGCATCCTGGGATATTGTCTGGGCCCATTAATGCAGTCTTCTTGGTCTTAGAGAGAGCATTAAGGACCTGTTCCCTAGTGATAGTAGAGGGAGTTATATTTGATGATATTTCCTGAGGGAAGGTTGAGGGAGAGAGAGGGGTAAAGTTGGAGCTGAATTTATCAGCCAGGAGGTTTGCTATATCTTCTGGCTCAGTATAGGTGGCACCATTTACAATACGCTCTGCACACAATTGTGTATTGCCTTTGAGGTCATGGACATAGCTAAATAATGCCTTGTGGTTGTCCTTGGCCTGGGAGGTCAAGCTTACCTCAGATTTGGCTTTGGTAGACTTTATTTTTCCTCTGAGTTGTTTATTTAGTTTTCTGAGAGTGCTTTTATCCTGCTGGGTGCTGCATCTTTTAATTTTTTCCATAATTGTCTCCCTCCTGTTATACAGCCTATTGATTTTGTGATTTCTCCAGGGTGGCTTATTCTTTGAGCTAGTTCTGTACTTCTTCCTGGTGGGTACAGCTGCAGCTATTAACATGCTTGTACAGGGTCTCTGTGAACACTTCTGCATAGGCAGTAGTATTCTCAGTGTCTTGATATTTTTGTAAACAACTCCCTATCCTTTGACCTCCATGGTACAACAGTGATGTGAAAATCCTTCCGTCTGGCCCAACTATTATACAAAGGCATCTCATCAAGGCCTAAATAAGTTATTATATATTCAGCCCTCATCAGAGCTGGTTCTGAGGATGCTTTATATGCCAGGCATGGATTGCCTCTCTGCAAGCTGTAGGATTCTGAGTACAGAGACAGGGCCTTAAGTAGATTTGTGTAAGAGAGGGTATTCATACTCTGGATTCTCCTGGTGAGTAACCTTTGAGGACATTCGAAATATTGCAAATGCTTGGTTAGGCACATTTCAAAGGGGGGTATTGTACTCAAGGATGACTCTGATAAGGGCTGAGTAGAGTAGTGTTATAACTTCTTGGACCTGAATACTGTGAAGGGTGCCAGCCTAGCTAGATAGAATTTTGTAAATAATTCTATGTCCTTGTAAATATTAGTATGAGCCACAGGCTTGTTTGTCAAATGTAAGAAAACTGTGTTATGTTCTGAAGCTTCAAAAATTTAACCACAGTGCACCCTACTGGAAGAAATCTGATAAGTAAAGGATTTTACAGCTGAGTCTGATCTCAAGCTAGGAGACATGATGTCTGCAGCTAGAAATTCTCTCTATTGTCCTAAGATAGAGATAATTACTAGGTTTCATATGTAAAGTGTCTTTTATTGCTGTGGCTTCCTAGCAAGTGCAGATCAAAAAGAAATGTTAAATTTTAAGTCTCTGTTAGCATGGGAACTAAATCAGAGAAGTGACAAGAATGATGTAATCTGAGACGACTCAGCAGTAATGTGTATTTTCAATTTAAGGGCTATCTCAGAAAGAAAGTATTGCATTTTTGTATTTGTGTTTGAACCTGAACACATCAGCTCACCAGTACTTGCTTGCTCTGTAAGTAAGATATCTAGATCTTAGTATTTCTCTTAGAGATAGAAATAGCAAGATTAGTCTAGCTGTTTTCTATATTTATGTCAAACTATCCTACGATGTTGTTTTAAAGTATTTCCTGTGATTTCGGAACTCTCTATTGCCACTGTGTTGAATCAACGAGTATTGTCTTGTGTTTTTATTATTTGTTATTAAATATTTTAAACTTTTTAACTTTGTCTGTTTTATGTAGAGATAATTTAAGCTCTTAGCGTACTTGCATGTATTTGGTGATACTGTATAAGCCACTCCAATAGCCCTGCTGCTTATCACACTTACTATTTGGATAAAAATAACATTGCACAGTAGAATTGGACACCCTTTGGTAAGGGCCTTTTTATAGTAGATGATAAGAGTAGTTGCTGGCAGTGATTACTACCTTATAGCCTGGGCAGAAGGGGGCATAGCTAGTGAACCTGTGCCAGCCTTCCCCAGGAGTGTCTGTGTGTTTGCATATAAGTCAAATCTTGAAGTTTGTGTGTGTCAGCTACTTGGGAAGGGACATGAATCACTGGTTGGACAGATAGGGTACTGGAGGTTTTGGCTTCACTACTCGGCTGAGATCTGAACCCTATAGCTGTGCCAGTGGGTAGTCTTATTGGGGATCTTGAGAGAAAGGGAGAAACCAGCCTCAGACTGACTGTGATCTCTATGTGCTCTTAAGGGAATTTGTACTTTACTGTGTGTGTACTTGTTATCCTCCCAATGTAGATGTCCCTCGCTGGTGTTAGTGGCGAGGATTGAGGCTCCTTGATTACTGGGTCAGTGCATGGATGTCACATATTAATTGTTTGGCAGTGGTGGGATATCCACATCAAGTATTAATTGTTTGATAGTGGTGAGTTAGCCACATCACATATTAATTGGCTTGTAGTGCTGTGGATAGTGAATTCCTGTAGCTTGTGTGCAGTGATCACTGACGGTGTTTTTGTACTCTAAATCAGCCATGCAGTGAACATTTAGAGTTTAGATCACAATTGTTTTATTTCTTTTGTTAGCTTAGTTGGTCAGGGAAAGCAGGCAAGCATGTCAGTAGAGGAGTATGGCAAGCTGACAAGGAGCCAGTTGGCTGAGATATGCCATACTAAAGGACTGGTGCATGGAAACCTGACTAAAGCAGACATGATTACAGTTTTAGTCACAGCTGTATCAGAGAATAGCAACCAGGAGGATGATCAGACTAGCCATGGAGATGTGTAACACTCAGAGAATGGACAGCTCAACCTTTCTATAGAAGACATAAAAATCCATCTGGAGCTAAAGAGGCTTGAGTTGGAGGCCAAGCATTTGGAAATAGAAGCAGCAGAGAGACTCAGGCAGCTAGAGAGTGAAGAAAATGAGAAACTGCAACATCTGCAGGCTGAGGAGAATAAGAAACTGCTATGCCTGGAAGCTGAGGAGAAGGAGAGGTAGAGGCAACATGAAAAGGAGATACTGGCTCTTCGCCAGAGTCATGGAGGTAATGGGGAAGGGAGTAACCAAACCCATGAAGCAACAAAGGTCAGTAAATTTCTTCCATAGTTTACAGAGGGGGATAATTTTGATAGTTACATTCATATGTTTGAGAGGGTATGGAAACAGTATGATGTTGACCAAAGGCTCTGGGTATGGTTCCTGACCCCCTTACTCCATGGTAAAGCTGTAACTATGTTGCCAAAACTATCGGATCATGACTTTTTAAATTATAATGTTATAAAGAATTGTTTGCTAAACTGTTTTAAGCTAAAACCTGATGCTTATAGGAAAATATTTCTTGAGCATTGATGCAAGGCAGATGAAAGTGTGTGTGAATATGTTTCTGAATTGAGCAGTTATTTCCATAGATGGGTGAGTGGATGTCAGGTCACCACTTTTGAAGGGCTGGTAGAACGTTTGGTGAGGGAACACACCCTTAGCACTTTGCCTGAGGACATGAGGATCTGGTTAGCTGATAGACAATGCTCTATTGCAGATAAGTTGGGGAAGAAGGGTGACCTATATCTAGCAAGCAGAGCATCCCTGCACAGGAAAGGGACATCCAGTGCTGCTCATGGGTCTAAGGGAACCCATGGTGGGCAGCCCAGACTGCCCCAATAGAATCTGCCAGTAGCAGGGAGAGCCACTAATCCAGGTACATGTCCAGGACCTAGGGTTAAATGTTTTGAATGCAAACAGTGAGGCCTTGTGGCATATAGAAGTCCACAGAGGCAAGGTGGGGAACAAAGGTTGGGAGAGCCAGTAAGTGGGAAAGACAAAATGCCAATAGTAGGTTGTCTTGTGACAACAGGGATACCAAACTAACATCCTGCAGATGTCCTGGTATGGAAAGAATTTGATGAGGAAGTACCATGTATTAATGCAGCTACATACAGTCAGGTTTGGAGACAAGCATGTGGGTCTGGTAGCCTGGAGGAGACCCAGACAGACCGCACACTTGCAGCCAAAACTGGTGACATGGTTACTTCCGGGAGGGAGTTACCCTGTAGCAGTGAGACTGAAGATGAGCCACAGCTGCTTGTTGGTACTGATGTTCCCTTCGACAAAGTGACTGCAAAGGTAGAGGTGAGTAGTAGTATCAAGGCAGACAGTGAGGTACTGCTGTCAGAGGATGCCAGACTTCCTGTGAAAGGGGAGCTGAGAAGGGTTACTAAGAGAGAGTTGAGACAGGATCAGCTCTCAGACTCTACATTACAAGGCCTGAGGCAGGTAGCTAGTGAGACACCTGATTCTCAAGGGAAGGGGGAATCTGTATACTGGGACAAAGGGTTACTGTATAGAGAGTGGACCCCTGAGGGAGGGCTAACAGGTGAGAGGATACAGCAGTTGGTAGTGCCTAGAGCCTACCATCTGGCACTTCTAGCCATAGCCCATGATATTCTCTTTGCAGGTCATATGGGCATAAAATGTACAAAGAGACGTATTATGCAAAACTTTTATTGGCCTGGAATTTCCAGAGATGTAACAGGGTACTGCAGGACCTGTGAGCAGTGCCAATAGGTAGGCAAGGCAGGAGACAAGGTGAAAGCTCATTTGATGCCTTTGCCTGTGATTGAGAATCCATTTCAGAGAGTAGTTATGGATATTGTGGAGCCTCTGGGTACCCCAAGTTCCACAGGATAAAAGTATACCCTATTAGTAGCAGATTATGCTACCAGATACCCTGAGACAGTGGCTTTGTCCTCTATTGAGGCAGAAAAGGTGGCAAATGCTTTGTTAGAGATTTTCAGCAGGGTAGGTTTCTCAAAAGAAATACTGACTGATAGAGGTGCCAATTTCATGTCAGACCTGCTGGCTAGTCTGTGGAAGTACTGTCGGGAGAAGCACCTAAAGACCACACCCTACCATCTCAAGACTGGTCTTGTTGAGAGTTTAAACTCTACACTCAAGTTCATGCTACGGGCATTTGCAGACCAGTTTAAGAGGGAGTAGGACAGATACTTGCCCTGTCTATTGTTTGGTTATAGAGAGGTTCCCCAGGAATCCACTGGTTTTTCACCCTTTGAGTTGCTGTATGGGCATAGAGTGAGAGGACCTCTAGATTTAATTCGAGATGAGTGAGAAGGTGAGTGTGAATCTCACAAGGAATCTGTTGTGCACATGTCCTAAACCTCAGGACAAGGCTTAGGGAACTCATGGGCTTGGTCCAGGAGAACCTAGCAGAAGCCCAACAGCAGAAAAAGGTCTGGTATGACAGGAATGCTCGAGCTATCAAGTATGCTGTAGGGCAGCAGGTAATGGTTCTCATTCCTGTCAGACACAACAAGCTGCAGGCAGCTTGGGAGAGACTCTACAAGGTGATGAGGAAGGTCAGTGATGTTAACTACATGGTAGAACTGCTGGGCAGGAGGCAGGGGCATAAATTGTACCATGTTAACATGATGAAACTTTACCATGATGGGTAGGCCCTTGTGCTGAGTATTTGCAGTGGACTGCAGGAGGAGTCTGAGGGAGATCTGGTGACTGATCTCCTCAGTGAGGCTCAGACTGACACTTCAGTGGAAGGGGTAGCAATGTCCCAGCAGCTATCTCTTATCCAGGTTTGAGAAATCTGAGCAGTATTAAAGGAGTTTGGGGACATGTTCACTGGGAAACCAGGGTGCAACAACCTAGTGCAGCACCAGATGGATACAGGACCTAAAAGGCCTATTAGGCAGGTCCCTTATAGGGTGCCTGAGAGAGTCAAACAGACTCTGAGGGAGGAGATACAGGAAATGTTGGAACTAAGGGTAATTCAGGAGTCCAACAGTCCCTGGGCTTCCCCAGTGGTGCTGGTGCCAAAGAAGGATGGCAGCACCAGGTTCTGTGTGGACTACAGGAAATTAAATACTTAGACAGAGTCAGATGCTTACCCCATGCCTAGGACAGATGAAGCCGTAGAGCAGCTGGGTGGGGCTAAGTATCTTACCACCACTGATCTTACCAAGGATTACTGGCAGGTACCTTTGACTCCCAAGTGCTAGAGAGAGATCAGCCTTTGTGACTCCATTTGACTTGTATGAGTTCACAAAGATGCTCTTTGGGATGAAAAATGCTCCCAAGACTTTCCAGAGGCTAGGAGATGAAATCCTAACAGGAGCAGGAGATTTTGCCCTTGCTTACCTAGATGATATTGCCATCTACAGCCATTCCTGGCAAGAGCACCTTCAGCATGTCAGGGAGGTGCTGGGCAGACTACAGAGGGCAGGATTGACCATTAAGTCCAGCAAATGTCAAGTGGGTATGACTGAGCTCTCCTACCTGGAACATAGAGTGGGGAGTGGTCAGATCAGGGCAGAACCTGCCAAAGTGGAAGCCATTCAGGCATGGCCTGCACCTGTTACCAAAAAGCAGATGAGGGCATTCTTATGGACAGCAGGGTACTACAGAAAGTTTGTCCCAAGTTATAGTACCATAGCTGCGCCCCTCACAGACCTGACTAGGAAAAACAGGCCAGATATGGCAGCGTGGACCACAGCAGGTGAGCAGGCATTCCAGAAGCTTAAAGATGCTTTGGGAGGACCCCCTGTGTTAGCCAATCCAGATTACAGCAAAGAATTTGTTTTGCAGGTGGACACTTCAAACCATGGGGTGGGGGCCCTACTTAACCAGATTTCTTCAGAGGGAGAAGAGCACTCAGTGGTTTACCTCAGTTGTAGGCTCCAACCCAGGGAGGAATGCTATGGAGCTGTAGAAAATGAATGTCTAGCCATAGTGTGGGCACTACAGAAACTTTAGCCTTATCTGTATGGAAGAAAATTCACAGTAGTTACAGATCACAACCCCCTAATGTGGCTACATTGAGCCAGCCAGTAGAATGCCACGTTACTAAGGTGGAGCCTAGGGTTGCAAGCATATGATATGTCAGTGCAGCACCGCAGTGGGATTAGCAATGCCAATGCAGGTGGGCTCTCAAGACAGGGAATGGGATAAGGTATACCCAGATAGACTCAACCCTCTCAAGCAACATTTCTCAAGGGTCACTTGAAAAAGTAGCTTGAGTTCTCTGGGGGGGGGGGGAATTGTGAAGGCTGCCAGCCTAGCTAGATAGAATTTTTCCTTGTAAATATTAATATGATCCACAGGCTTGTTTTAGAAATGTAAGAAACTGTGTTATGTTCTGAAGCTTCAAAAATGTAACCACAGTGCACCCTGTTGGAAGAAAGCTAAAAAGTAAAGGATTTTATGACAGTTTGTGATCTCAAGCTAGGAGACTGGATGTCTGCAGCTAGAAATTCTCTCTATTGTCCTAAGACAGAGATAATTGCTAGGTTTCATATGTAAAGTGTCTTTTATTGCTGTGGCTTCCTAGCAAGTGCAGATCAAAAAGAAATGTTAAATTTTAAGTCTCTGTTAGCATGGGAACTAAATCAGAGAAGTGACAAGAATGATGTAATCTGAGACGACTCAGCAGTAATGTGTATTATCAATTTAAGGGCTATCTCAGAAAGAAAGTATTGTACTTTTGTATTTGTGTCTGAACCTGAACAGATCAGCTCACCAGCACTTGCCTACTCTGTAAGTAAGATATCTAGATCTTAGTATTTCTCTTAGAGATAGATAGAAATAGCAAGATTTGTCTAGCTGTTTTCTATATTTATGTCAGACAATTCTATGATTTTGTTTTAAAGTATTTCCTGTGATTTTCAAACTCTCTATTGGCACTGTGTTGAATCAGTGAGTATTGTCTTGTGTTTTTATTATTTATTATTAAATATTTTAAACCTTTTAACTGTGGCAGTTTTATGTAGAGATAATTTAAGCTTTTAGAGTACTTGCATGTATTTGGTGATACTGTATAAGCCACCCCAAAAGCCTTGCTGTTCGCCACACTTACTATTTGGATAATAATAACATTGCACAGTGGAATTGGACACCCTTTGGTAAGGGCCTTTTATACTAGCTGATAGGAGTATTGGTGGCAGTGATTACTTCCTTATAGCCTGGGCAGAAGGGGCCATATCTAGTGGACCTGTGCCAGCCTTCCCCAGTAGTGTCCGTGTGTTTGCATATACATCAAATCTTAAAGTGTGTGTGTGTCAGCTACTTGGGCAGGGACACGAAGCACTGGTTGGACAGAAAGGGTACTGTAGGTTTTGGCTTGACTATTCGGCTGAGATCTGAACCCTATAGCTGTGCCAGTGGGGAGTCTTATTGGGGATCTGAAGAGTAAGGGAGAAACCAGAACCCATGCTGACTGTGATCTCTGTGTGATCTTAAGGGAAATTGTACTTTACTGTGTGTGTACTTGTTATCCTCCCAGTGTGGATGCCCCTCACTGGTGTTAGTGGTGAGGATTGAGCCTCCTTGATTACTGGCCCAGTGCATGGGCTTCACAGATACCATACCCTTCTGGATGAACTGGTGACATACAATGATTTTCTCAATATCTTGGCTACATGTTGGTCAAAGGCCAGATTACTATCTACATACGTTTCCAGATCCCTAACTACCAGGTCAATGGTTAAGGGTGTTTTATTGGTGGAGTAATTAGCTTGGGTTGATGATTTCTCAAGGGGCACTATAGTGCATTTCTTCACATTGAGTTTCACTCTGTGGCCTTGGCACCAGTCATTTGTTTGTGTTACACCCTCTTGTAGGATGCCCCCAGTGCCATGGGAGGAAGCTATGATGGCTCCCAATCTGCAGTCATCTGTGAACTTGGTGGGTCAGAGACCTTTGACATTAGCATTTGCCAAACAGGAGCAGGCCCAGCACAGAGCCCTGGGGTACTCCATTAGTGACCTGTCTTCTGGTGGAAGTGGTCTCACCAGTCCTGACTTCTTGGGTCCTATCTATGAACCAGCCAGAAATACAGGGAGTAATGTAGAGTTTTATGCCTAATTCTGAGAGTTTATCAGTAATACCTCAGTGGGGTATTGTGCTGAATGCCTCTGCCAGGTCAAAGTGGGCAGTATGCATAATTTTTTCCTCATCCATAGCCTTGGTGACCATCTTGAATAAAGCTACCAGTATGAGTAGGCAAGACATTCCTTTAACAAAGCTAAATGGGATGGATCCAGTGTCTGTAGGCTGGCAATGTAATTGTTGATCATTTTCATGATAACATGTTACATGGCTTTACATAGTAGACTTGTCAGACTGATGGGTCTGAAGTTCCCAGAGTAAGCTGATGGTCCACCCTTATGAAGAGGGATGACCATTGCCATCTTCCATTCACCTGGCATGTAACCTGTTTTGAGGCTGTAGATGAAGAGTGCCTCATGTGGCCCTGCTAGGTCATGCTTGGGATATTGTTGGGGCCTATTGAAGTGGCATTTTTGGCCTTAGAACCAGGCTGGATGGATGTGCTGGAAGGGATTTCACATTAGATAGTGGGGGTGATGTTAGAGCTAAATTTATCCATCAGTAGATTCACTATGTCACCCGAGTCAGTGAAGGTTGTGCCTTTTATAACCAGTTCCACCAGTAAGGTTTGTTTTTGAAGTTATATTTGGGAGTACTTCTGGTAGGTATAGCAGCCTCAGTGTAGCCATTTACATGTTTATACAGTGTTTCTGTGAATAATTTTGTATAGGTGTGTTCTAGGGGGTTGGGGAAGCCGTGCATTTTGACAAACTATTGCTTAATAGGATATGGTTTGCTTTAGTACAGTTTCTAACTGTTACAGGTAAGGTGGGTGTCAAAGGAAAAAAACTTCAAAGACCAATACACGTAAGGTTCAGGTTAAGGCACTTTTAATTCTTGCGGCAAGGAGACAAAAACATGCACAAATTCAGAGTTTGTCTGATTAGTAACAGGAAGTGAAGCCATTCTTATACTGTTTTACAAGACATTGCCTTCTAAAGCTGACGTAATCAAATACAAGCCTACAATATTGTTTTTCACAGTAGATATTGTTCACGATTTTCTGCTGACGTGACATTACATTACTAGATTTGTGAGAAATTTTTTGAAAAATAACATGGCCTTCGAGACCACTAGCTAGTTACAATTATTTCTACAGTGCTGTGTTACATCTCAAGGTACTCTGTTAATTCAAGCACAAAGCAAACACTGATTATAGTTCATATTCTTCAAGCAGTCTTTGTTCTACTTATCTATCCTTCCTGCAGCTGTGTATGTTCTCATAGCACAGAGCTAATTGTCTAAGTTTAATAACATTATAGAAAGTGGTATTGTTCTATTCATTATTTTCCTAACCAAGCAGAAAACCATCTGCTTCTCAGTAAATTTCCAAAGGCATAAACAAGATTTTAGCTGTGCTGACAAAATACAAGGTCAGAAAGCATTCGCAGTTTATATGGATTTATGCAGCATGAAATAAAATAAATGTGTTAATCCTTTTGGGCTTTGAAAAGCACTAATACACACATTAATACATATTTTTCTAACATTTCCCCCCTATTAATACTTTTATTCTACTTTCAAAAGCATAAACAGTTTGTTTCTTCTCCTAACCTCTTCCATTCAGGATTTGCAGTTAGGAGAGTCATTCAGTTTAACTTATGAAAGCATTTCAGTCTTTAACAGTTCTTCAAACTCAGTACTTTGATATAAGGTTTCAGAAACTGACATATCTATAAAATCTTTGATCAATCTTTTCATGCAGGAGATGCCACAACAAACACATACTCCCAACAGGAGCATACCTACACAAATGGCAATCAAGATGTTCATTAGGATGGTTCCCCACCCCCCCAAACCATTTCTGGAAAAAGTCCGTCAGTGGGTTTTGGCCAGGTTTGGTCATGGCTGACACTTGCTGAATCACCTCAAGATGATTGTCTATCTCGTGTTTATGGTCAGGAATAAACAAACAGCATTCTTCTTGGATTAAAGCACACTCCTCTCGCCGCTAGGGTGAAGTCAAGAGCCATGCGGTTTTGAAGCACCACAGTTCTCATGGCATTCAGTTCATCAGTTACTAATTCAAGAGCAGAAAAAGTTGCATTGCTCATTACTTCGAGAAGTTTTGACAGTTTTCTCAGCTCCCAGATCGATTTCACCGCTCCATATGCTGGTGATATGCCTGCCCACGATATAACGCTATCACTCAAGTCCATATGTGTCAGTTTATCGCCCATGGAATGATGGTTTCTCCAGCCAGCCTCGATTTGTCCCACTGGATTCTCAGGTTTCTTGACAGGTTTCTTGGTGACCTCTCAGGCATTTCAAATTTTACCTCGAGGCAAAACTGCAGTGTGTCGTATGGCCGGAACCAGGTAACCCAAAAAACAACTGCTGGACCAATTCTCAGGTAACCATTTGTATGCCTTTTTGCCACACACAAAATAACAATCCTCTACCTTAGTAGTAACCTTGCTATTAACATATACTTGCCCTGCATGAAACATTTTCCTATCAATTATAGACAGTTGCTTAAAAAGAACATCATTATGTTGTACTTCATTAATTGTTTTATGCATCAATTCAAGAAATGAATCATAGTCTGTATTACAATAAGAACCAGCATTATTTGCTTTAGTGTAACATTTGTAAGGAACTGTCACATTGCAATTGCTCCAACCCACCTGAACAGTATCATTTTTGTAAAAACACACATTTCCCTTCTGTGGAACAGACAAGTGCAATGCTATTTTATCTTGTGATTTAACAGTTGTGGTGTCATAAATCAAGTTTTCCCAGGTCTCATTGACCCCTAGGGGAACTGCAGTCATTAGTATTCCCCCATATGCTGTCATTAAAGCTGTACAGATCCAGCAATTCGAAACATTAAAAGTTTCAGCATACACATATTTAATTGCTTGGTAAGTGTTAAAGTTCAGGTGCCAGTCTATGAGTAATGCATCACGTTTATTCAGTTCAGCTTGTGTGGCTGGAAAAAGGAAAGGCCACAACAAAAAGATTAATGTCACCAGTATAGTTAACAGGATGATCATGCAATACTTCTGTGGTTGTTCTGCATTCCTGTTTGCTCTGGATTTTGTCATTTTTATTCTTGTTGTGTAACAGTAACAAGATTTTTGTCCAGTTCAAAGTTTTTCACCAGTTTGCAGTGTGTCAGGTGAATCCAAGACGATTGCTCCGCAATATTGAATGCGGTGGGTGTTGACAGTAGCACTTGGAATGGGCCTTCCCACTTTGGTGTCGTCCAGTTTTTCTTTTTGATGACTTTCACCCAGACCCACGTGCCTGGGACTACTGCTGCTTCCGATGGTCTGGTTTGTTCTTTATCTGAAACAGAATTTAACTGCAACAGATGTTTAGAATTCAACAATCTCCTTGTGTACTCAGCAAGTGTACAGTTGGCTTCCTGGTCTGCGGGCATGAGAGGTTTCCACTGAGGTATATAATATGCTCGTCCAAATAACTTCTCAAAAGGAGTCAATCCCTTTGCATTCGGAACAGTACTCATGCTCAACAGTGCCAGCGGCAGACAGTACACCCAATTTCTATGTGTTTCTTCTATAAGTTTCCTTAACTTATTTTTCAATGTTCCATTATGCCTCTCTACCAATCCTGCAGATTGAGGGTGATACGCACAATGAATTTTTAAAGAAATTCCAAAATACTTGCTCAACTGTTGTATGGTTTGGTTTACAAAATGTGTGCCATTGTCACTGTAGATCCTTTCCGGTATGCCAAATCTAGGAATGATTTCTTTAACAAGGGTTTTCGCAACAGTAGCTGCGTCTGGATTTTTGGTCGGAAAAGCTTCCACCCATTTGGAAAACATATCTACAATGACAAGACAATACTTCTTATTTTCGCATTTGTTCAGTTCTATGAAATCCATACAGATAGTATGGAACGGATATGGTGGTGTAGAGAAACTCCCTTTGCTTGGGCTTTAATGCCCCTTGTGCATGATGTTTATTACAAACGTGACATGACAAACAAAAATTTTTAGTGTAGTTTATGAATCCATATGTTGTGAACACTCGGTTCACTAACTGTACCATCCCCCCTGTTTAGACATGGCATTGCCCATGGCTCAACAAAGCTGCATATCTAAGCAAGTTAGATGGCAATATTGGTTTTCCCTCTTTGGAGATGTACAGCCCTTTCTCGAGAATTGCTCCTCGTTTTATCCATTTCTGTTTCTCAACTTGCATAGTAAGTGTCTGCATTGTTTTCAACATTTCTAAGTCTAAAATCTCAGAAGGTTGTAATTCCTCATTCAACAGAAATACTTTTGAATCTGAAGCTGCCTGCTTTGCAGCTGTATCAGCTCTCGCATTACCTTTTGAAATTCTATCCTGTTGCTTGGTATGAGCTATGCATTTACAAATAGCTACTTTCTGAGGTAACTGAATAGATTCTAAAAAAATCTAAAATGAACTATGCATGATTGACTGGTTTGCCAGTAGATGTTATCATTCCTTGATTTTTCCACTGTTGCACAAAAACATGTACAGTAGAAAACGCGTACTGGCTGTCAGTAAAAATGTTCACACATTTACCCTTTGCTAAGGTACATGCCCGTGTCAAGGAAATCAGTTCTGCTGCTTGTGCAGATAAATTGTGTGGTAAAGATTTTGCTTCTATAATCTCAGTATCAGAAACTACTGCATATCCTACTAGGTTCTGTCCTGTGGGACCCCTTTTGCATGAGCCATCCACGTAGCATGTTACCTCGGCATCATCCAAGGGAACATACGTAAGATCTTTTCTAGGTAGTGTCTTTTGCTCAATCTCCTGCAGGCAGCTGTGCAGTGTGCTATCTGCAGGAGTTGGAAGCAAGGTAGACGGATTCAAAGTCATGCATTGTTCAATTGTCATATGAGGTTGGCTCAACAATATAGTCATACAGGAAAGATGCCTAGCAGGAGAAAGATATGCTACTTTTTCTTGCAGTAAAATAATCGTGACTGCATGAGGCACTCTCAATGTGAGAGGGTGGAACAACACTACTGAGGCCGAAGCCTGCACTGCCATTGCAGCTGTGACTACTGCTTGTACACAGTGGGGTAAAGACCGCGCCCCTGGGTCCAGTTGTGATGAATAGTAAGCAATGGGGCATTGCTTGTCCCCATGCTGTTGTGTTAGCACTGATGTCATATAACCTTGCTTACAATCCACAGTTTGGAAAAAACGTTTATGATAGTTTGGTAATCCTAAAACTAATGAGGATGCTATCAACTGTTTCAATTTGCAGAAAGCTGATTCTGCTTCTGGTGTCCATTGTAATAAATCTTGTGCTGCCATAGGCTTCTTTTATATCAAGTTAGTCAGAGGTGCAGACTCCAAGGCATAGTTTGGAATCCAGCTCCGACAAAAATTGGTCGTACCCAGGAAGGACATCATTTCCTTCTTGGTAGTAGGTTTTGGTGCTTATAAAATTGCTATTTTTCTGTCCTCATCTAATGTTCTGCCCTCTTTGGATATTACATATCCTAGGTATTTAACTTGCTTTCTCCAAAGCTGCAATTTGTTTTTATTTACTTTATGTCTTTGAGTGGCTAAAAATTGTAATAATGCTACGGTATCTTCTTTGCAATCTTGCTGGGTGGGGGCTTCCAGCAGGATGTCATCAGCATAAAGTAAAATCTGACTGCCTCTCGGTGGGGTAAATCCCGCCAAGTTGCTTGCCATCTCCTGTGAGAATATTGTCGGACTTTCACAATATCCCTATGGTAGTCGCGTGTATGTATACCTTCTCCCCTGAAATGTGAATGCAAACCAATGTTGGCTGTCAGGGTGTATCGGTATCGAAAAGAATGCATTGCTGATATCTACCACAGAAAAATATTTCTGTTGAGGTTTTAAATCATTCAACAGGGTGTGTGGATCTGGCACCGTAGGTGCCCTTGGTATTACTGCGTCATTTACAGCTTGTAAATCTTGGACCATACTCATTCTCCATTCGCTTTCCTAACAGGAAATAAGGGTGTGTAACATGGTGAATCAGGAGATTCCACCAGTACTCCTTCCTTAAGTAAAGCTGCTATAATAGGTTTGATTCCTACCTCCGCATCTTTTCTCAAGGGATACTGTCTCTTTTGTGGTCTAAATGCTGACTTTGGCGTGATAGTAACTGGTCCTGCTGTACGAATAAGTCCTACATCTGATTTGCCTGTTGACCAGAGAGTTTCTGGTATGCTTTGTAAGGCATCTTCTTCCTCTTTTAATAAGAGTGCTAATCAGCTGTCCTCGCTAGACTGCAGGTGTACAGCTGGGTGTGTCTTTGTACTCCCTGTTCTGACAGTTCTAACTGTCTGTTTTTCCCATCTCGTGACTTTTTCTCCTAAGTCTGCCCATTTTACATTTTTGTCCTTAGTCAAGCTTACATGTGGTAATCGGTTAGATTTATAAAGTGCAAAGAATTCCTGGGGCAATGAACAGCTAACTACACTGTTCCCTTCTATGTCCCAGTACAGATTATGTAATACTAATCTGTTTGCACGGTTTCTAAACAACTCTTGCTCATATTCCTTGTCAGGTCCTGGTGTGCTACAATAATACAGAGTACAGTGCAACAAATGTTGTTTATCAGTGTCAAGGGAGGGGAACTTGCTGATGGCTACGTTCATCAGCTCTTCGGTTACTGCCTCTGGACCAGTTGTAACCAAGTCCTGGCTGTACCAATAAAATGTTTCACCCTCCGATCGCACTGCAAAAGTATAAATTTGTCGCTGTGCTTCCATACCCTGCATAGTTGGAACTACCGCTATCCAAATAGCTGCATAAGGTCTCTGCCCAAGACGTTTACTGGGCATTTTGCAGAAACAGCAATTTTGCTTTTCTGGGTTAATCCTGAAACAGGATCAGTTATTGCGATGTTATGGGAGAGGGGCTCCCGATACAGCTGTCCATTAGCTGCTTTCACTAATATGTAATCAGGTGACTCTGAGTTCTCTGGCAGTTTGGAGGGATGTATCAGGGTCTGTGAGGCCCCAGAGTCGCACAAAAATGTAACTTCCCTCCCTTCTACCAGGAGTGTAACTTCTGGTTTTGTGTCTGCTAAATAGAGCTCCAAGCTCAATAAAACTAAGTCTAAAATTTCATTTTCTTCACTATCTGTGACTTCCTGCACTTCCTCTATTTCTTCTGTCACATCCTCTACTCCCTCTATCACATTTGCATTTGTCTTTTCTCAGCTATTTTCCTCTAGTGATTCCTGGCTATCCTATAGTCAGTCCTCACCCTCTTTATCGTCCGTGGTTGCCTTCTTGTTTTTCTTGCAATCCCTTGCCAAGTGTCCCTTTTTACCGCATTTGAAGCACTCCCCCCTTTTCTTTCTTCCCTCAAAGTCCTCTGATCGTTGATCAGTTTGTTTGTTCCCCTGGGCATTTTTCTTGCCCTTTTTCCCGGGCTGTACTACATAAACTTCTGCTCCATCTTCTACAGAAAATACTTGGGCTTTCTTTTTCTTTTTGCTATTAAAATGCCTCTCGGCATGTCTAGCATATTCAAGTAGTGACTGTAGTCTACTTGTACGATGATCTACCATGTGCTTTGTGATAAAGCTGCTTATGGGTGCAATACTGCCTTTTAAAAATGCATTCTTTAACTGCTGCTCATATGGGGAATCATGTGTTTGATCTTCAGGAACCTGCATTCCACAATGGTTATTAAAACACTCTAATAATCTGGCATAATATCTGTCAACAGTTTCACCTTCTTGTTGGATGCATTGATTAATGCAAGTCCAGTCTGCCCTAGGCTTCCATTTCTCAGAGATTCGGTCTGTAAGACCTTTCACTCTGTTGTCTAGCTCTGTGCTGCTATGTGGGAGGGGTTTGTGTTCTGTGTCACGGGGATTCCAGTTGCCACTGATCATGTGCCAATCTGGTCCCACGATTTGTCTGACTACTTTTTCTACTTCTTCTCTATTTAAGTTATAACTTAATCTCATGCCTTGTAAGTCTTCTAAGAATTTTCTAAAATTAACTTTTGGATGGGGAATTCCCTCAGTGGCTTTCCAGATATCTTCCGGTGTTCACGGTCTGTACACTAAGAGAGTTGGGTCCTGTCCTTCTTGTCCTGCCTGAGGATTAGGTACTTCTATGAGCGGGCATATCTCTTCTTCACTCATAAACTGTGAATTTCTATTTATTTGATACAACTCAATATCCCCTCTTGAGTTATGTGTCCAAGACCTAGTCTCGACAAGATCTCTGACAAACGGTTTTGCTTTTGCAGGAATAACAGGATATCGTGGGGGTGGACCAGCTTGTCCACTTGCTTCATATTCTGGTAAGGGAAGCAGAGGGGGCGGAGGAGCCGATGCTATTACTAAGTTATTATCTTCTTTATCTAAAAACATTGTTTTTGAATTATTGCTCTTTTGTTCCCTACGGTTTGCTTCCTCAATCCATCTGTGTGCCTGAGGAATTCCTAATTGATGTTGCTTTTTTACCCGACCTCTAGAATCGGTTTTAAGCTGTTTGACAAATTTAACAAGCGAGGATTTTTCTAATTTACCATCGAATTCATACTTATTAACCCATTTTGAGTAGTATTTAACATTATCAGCACGCTGTGATTGCATAAATTCTGCGTCTTCAGTTAACGGCGGAGTTTGGGATCTTTTTGTGCACCTATTTCCCATTTTGTTCTAACCTTTAGAATGTTACGTAACCCTTCTTATCTTTTACGTGGTACCACGGGGTTTTTTATAGTCTCTCCAGAATGACTACCTACCTATTCTGTTTCCCTGATCTATGACAAGACAGCAATCTTTTTGTCCCTGACCTGTACAAAACAAATCTCCTGACAAAACAATGCTAATCAAGTCCCTGATCTAAAACAGAAAAAAGATAAATCTCATCTTACCTGAGCCTCCGTGATTGATCGCCTGGTTCGAGGTAAACCTGTCCTTCAGTCACAGATCAGAAAGTGGCTGGCCTCTTTTGTACGACAATTCAGTCGGAGGACTTTTCAGATAAGAAGAACCAATGTGGTTTCTTCCCCGTATGGTTTCAAGCCACCTGGCCTGTCTGATCTGAGGCGAAGTGAAGGTTTCCAGTCCGAAGGACCAATCTGTCAAAGGAAAAAACTTCAAAGACCAATACACGTAAGGTTCAGGTTAAGGCACTTTTAATTCTTGAGGAAAGGAGATAAAAACATGCAAAAATACAGAGTTTGTCTGATTAGTAACAGGAAGTGAAGCCATTCTTATACTGTTTTACAAGACATTGCCTTCTAAAGCTGACGTAATCAAATACAAGCCTACAATATTGTTTTTCACAGTGGATATTGTTCACGATTTTCTGCTGACATGACATTGCATTACTAGATTTGTGAGAAATTTTTTGAAAAATAACATGGCCTTGGAGACCACTAGCCAGTTACAATTATTTCTACAGTGCTGTGTTAATCTCAAGGTACTCTGTTAATTCAAGCACAAAGCAAACACTGATTATAGTTCATATTCTTCAAGCAGTCTTTGTTCTACTTATCTATCCTTCCTGCAGCTGTGTATGTTCTCATAGCACAAACAGAGCTAATTGTCTAAGTTTAATAACATTATAGAAAGCGGTATTGTTCTATTCATTATTTTCCTAACCAAGCAGAAAATCATCTGCTTCTCAGTAAATTTCCAAAGGCATAAACAAGATTTTAGCTGTGCTGACAAAATACAAGGTCAGAAAGCATTCGCAGTTTATATGGATTTATGCAGCATGAAATAGAATAAATGTGTTAACCCTTTTGGGCTTTGAAAAGCACTAATACACACATTAATACATATTTTTCTAACAGTGGGTTTTCCAGGTTGATTTATATGTCATAGGAAACTGCTTTGTGGTCTGACTTCACCAATGAGGATGTGACACAGAGGAGGGTGCAATGGCCTCCCATGTTGGTGAGTACTAGGTTCAGTATGTTTGATCCCCTAGTCAGAGTGTGCACACTATCTGGTCTAGGGTGTTCATGTTTATAAAGTCCAGGAAACATGCCTGTGAGTTATAGGCAGTGTACATTTGCCAATCTATAGAGGAGTATTTAAAGTCTCTCATAGATAGGGTGCTTGGTTGGATAGTGAGCACCTTTAGCAGGTCTAGCTAAGAACTGTGAGTTTCAAGGGTCATAGAGGGTGACCTGCAGCTGGCCAGAATATGGTATGGAACCTTGTCTGTGGATCTATGGAGACTTACAGGATCATAGGAAGTTACTAGGCTAATGGCCCTAGAGTTCATGCAAGCCTAGCCAAGTTCTACCCTTATTTCCATGATCAGCACCTATTGCCCTTGTCCAAGAGGGACACAGGTGGAACCCTTGGGGTGGATTTGCAGATACCCATCCAATCATCCTTCCTTATGTCTATTAAATTCTCTTCCCTGATTTTTTTTTCTAAATATACCATACGCCTGTTTTCCACTCACTTCATATTGCAGTTCCTGTTTGTATTAGACTAACTCAAAAAATAATAATGGAACTGGTACCAAATACCAATGACTCCAAATCCAAAAGAAATGAGTACCACAGATAAAGGAAAATAGTTGGCTCAATGATAGATCCAAAAGTTGTTTTAATGATCAGTTCAAACTCATAAATGCAATTACACACACAGCATTTTCATCTAACTTGCTAAGACTTCATCAGATGCAAGCAATAACTGAATCATCTCATTATATAATTCATTCACTTAATTATCCAAGAAAACCACTAATGAAAACACAGTCTACTATCTCAGTAATGCATGTCATTAATTTAAAACACAAAGAAAATATCATGCTAAATCCTTAAAATTTGTTAGGAAATGCACAGTTTAAAATTTGTTTAAGATCTATTTAAAAACATAAAACAATGATTTAAAATTATTTAAAAATATGGCTATCAGATATATTTATATAAACATAAATGTAGGAATAACACCATCAAGTGGCATAATTCAAAAACTACAATGTCCTGAAACTTTTACTAAGTCTATTTTCTCTTAGTAAAAGCCATTTATAACTTAGCTGCTCTCATTTTAGTACTGGGGCTATGGAGACATTATCATTGAGTCCTGGTGGACTAGTAGCCTGCAATGTTAACTGCCACCACAGTTCTTTGTACTCAATCTTTTCTTCCCATAGTCCCTCCCTCACTTCTTTTTTTACTTGCTCTAATACGAAAAATGAGAATCATGCTTTAACACACAGCTTTGTATGCCTATACAGAGCATTTGAATATTTCTTACACTGAATATCATAAAAATGTTCATAGATCCGTCTTCTTAACATACACTCTGTCTTGCCAATATAGAAGGATTCATATTCATTACAAATGGCGAGGTATACCAAGCCAAAAGACCCACAGTTGCAGTAGTCCTGCCCTGTCACCCATCTGTTTCTACTTGTTATATAGATTTTTTAATTGTTAATAATATATGTACATTGAGTACACCGTCCACATTTATAGGTTCCTCTTTTTTTGTGTCCTACTCTATGTATCTGATGGACATATTTTTAAATAATTCTAAATCATTCAAACACTTTTTAAGTTAAAAAAATGTTTTATGTTTTTAAATAGATCTTAAACAGATTTTAAATTGTGCATTTCCTAACAAATTTTAAGGATATTTTCTTTGTGTTTTAAATTAATGACATGCATTACTGAAATAGTATGTTTTCATTGGTGGTTTTCTTGAATAATTAAGTGAATGGATTATATAATGAGATGATTCAGTTATAGTTTGCATCTGATGAAGTCTTAGAAACTTAGACGAAAATGCTGTGTGTGTAATTGCGTTTATGAGTTTGAACTGATTATTTAAACAGCTTTTGGATCTATCTTTGAGCTGACTATTTTCCTTTATCTATGGTACTCATTTTGTTTGGAATTAGACTAACTTACTTTTAATTCCTCTACAATCTGTCTAAATTTTTTCTAAATATTAAATGATTATCATTTACCTTGTATCGATAATTAACCAATGTTTTTATATTATGTCTAATTTATTATAATTATTAAAATTGCAGATGTTTTTGTTTTATTTTTGAAGACTGTAAAATTATTGTTAAAATGTTTTGTAATAATTTGATAATTTGGAGCTTTTCTCCCTGGACTTCCACTGGAAATGGACTTCTACCCAGTTGGACTTTCCTGGAATCAAATGTCAATAAATAAATATGATGCACATTATTTTCAGGTATATTTATTAGCAAGGACTGGAGGGAAAGTGGCATGTATAGCAGATTATGGGATAAAATGACAATCTTAATACAGTTCTGTTTTAAAGAGATGGCAATATGCTACCGAATGCTTTGTCAATGAAAGTTTAGGTCAACAGAAAAAGAACTGAAGTGGTGAAGAGAAAGATTGATTTCATTAGGCAAGCTGACATGTTAACTTTGACATGAAAAAACACAGGGCACCTATAGGTTTTGACATTAAAAAGTGAGGGATTATGTTATTATCAAAGAGAGAGGAGAAAATGAAAGGTGGGAGTACAATTATTTTCTAGACAGATTGCAAGAGAAAAGTTTGGTCTCTAAACAAATAATAGATTAAGGTTCTAAGGACTCTGAACTGAGTTAACTCAAATGGCACCAGAAAAAAAGAAAGGTTAACAGAAACATGAGAACTGGCCAAATATTTGATAGAACCAAGGACAATTGCAACAAATGTGAAAAAGTTCATATGTAAATCCTTATCTGCCAGGATTTAAGAAAGGCACAGTCAGAAAAGCTGAAGGGAGAATGGGTAAGACGTGAAAGTAAATATACATTGGGAGTAGTGGATAAAGATCTGTGTGGCCCCTAGGTAGGTTTTTATAGTAAGACCATTTAGATTTTTTCCTGGAAGTTTTTAAAAACGTGTTTTTGTACACCGCATCATCAGGAAAAGATATTTCCACAGATGAAGGTTACAAATGTTCAGATGTGGAGAGAGGAAATTGGGGACACATCCTTTGGAATTGCTCTTCATTATCAGCTGTTAAGAAGGCTTCACAACAAATGAATAAATAAGCATTTTCTGAGAGCTCACAATGTCTTTCAGAATGCTCTGAATTATTAAGTTTAAGCAGGATTTAAAAAAAATGATTAAAGAATTATGTAGTACATGGATCATGCTGATTATGTTCCGATATCTGAAAAAGACCAATCAGTTAAATGCTACTATAGCATGAGTCTTGATCTTAAGAAATTTTAAGCACCCCTGCAAATGACAGCAGCAGAATAAAAACAGATTTGCTTCTGCCTGCTGTCTGTGCTGGTAATGTAGCCCTGACTTGTAAACGTAGAAAGTTGCTATAATAACAATATTTCTGTTAGCCTGCATCTTCTGAAGGATGCAAAGTTTGAATCTTAAATGTATGTCATTGTTTAATGATTTCAGTCCTCTGCAATTTGTCAGAAAACTATTGATTTTGTGGGGAACAGACCAAATTTATTTGACAACAATCTGGACATTATGTGAAAATCTTGACAGTCAAGAGGCATGGAGGTGAATGTAAATGTTTGGGACTGTTACACTGTCTTTCTGATAGCACTCACAAAGTGCTTTACTGGTTTTCAGAGCTGATAAAACATGCCACTCTTGTTTTCTCTAACTGGTAGTATATGGAGTAGATAAAACCGCATGTACTACAAAGAGTTATGATCCAATTGTAACCTTTAATTATGTGTTCTCAACAGGCATGTCAACATTTGCTCTCGAGGTGAATTTCTTGGCATCCATGTCTCAAGCACATAATAAGCAGGTTATCATAATCCTCTTTGTTCTGGCTAGCTCAGGTTGCCAATATTTTGGTTTCACCGTAACTCGTGCAGAGAAGCAACTAGCTATCAAAAATATTATTAAGACTGATTTTAGTGGTGGCTAAAATATACCACTTATAAGTGGAAAACAAGAATAATTCATGCAGAGCAAGATATGTTATAAATGGAGAATAAGGCTGTGCAGTGTAAATCCATGCTGAAGTATCTTAAGTGAATTCCAATGTTAAAGTACATTGAAATAACAACATATCAGTTCTTAATAAAAGGTGACCTAGTAACAGTAAATAATTAGCTGGCCTGCACATATCTGAGATCATATTTTACCTTAGTCATGCAAACATTCTTGTATGTTTCCTGTATTTCCAGCTATTACATCTGATAGATACAGACTTCTCTCTTGTCATGTATACTGCTGACATCCAGAGCAGATCTGCAAAGTGTTTATAGTTTTACATGTTCATAGGAGGTTACTAGGCTAATGGCCCTAGGAGCTTTACAAGACTAGCCATGTTAAAAACCCATGTAACCTAACTGACCATAGTTAGATGGTTGTTTTTAGCAGAGCACTTCTGTGATCACCACCGACTACCTCAGTCCATGAGGGACATAGGTGCCTCCCCTGGGCTGAATTTATGGTCAGCCATCCAATTGTCAAGGTTGAGCTTATATAGGGTCAATGTGGAGCTTTGCTTAATGTGAAGTGGGAGCTTATTCCACAGGAGTGGCAAGCTCTTGGAGATATATCTGTCTCTCCAACATGTTTTATCAATGGCACAGGTTAGGTTAATATTCCTGGAGTGAGTAACTCTTATCCTATTTGATTTGTGGATATGCAGCATTTCCATTAGGGCAGAGTCAGAGACTGCTCTGTAGGCCAAGCACAGGTTGCCTCTCAACAGCCTGTATGATACAGAGTACAGCCACATGGTCTTCAGTCTTTTTATGTAAGTCACATTTTAGGCCCTGGATTCTCTTGGTTAGAAACCTCTGTTGTCTGTCCAGTTGCTGCAGGTGTCTGGTGAGATACATACAGAAGGGAGCATTGTACTCAATTAGTGGTCTGATAAGGGTCAACTACAGTGGAGTTTTAACCTCTGTAGTCTTGAATACAATGCCCTTATTTATAATATGTGCAATGTAGAAGGATTTCCTTACCACTATTGACACATGGTGATTGAAATTTAGACTGTTATCAACCTGTGTTCCCAAGTCTCACACCACTGGGTTTGAACTTAGAGGGTTGCTATCTATATCATAATTTGAACATGATTGAACGTCACCTGTTTCCTTGTTGATAAGGTCCATGATGATCCTTTCCATGGCCTTGTAGAAAAGACTGGTTAGGCTTATGGGTCAATAGTTTCCTGGGTCAGTCGATGGACCCTCTTTGTGCAAGGGGATTACTGTTGGTGATCGCCATTTTGCTAGAACAAAACCAGTACTCAAGCTATGGTTAAAGAGAGTGTTAAGTGGTTCTGCTAGTTTTGTTTTAGATTGTTTAGTAAGCAACCTGGGATGTTATCTCATCCCATAGAGGCTGTGTTTTTGGCCTTGGAGAGTGCTTTTATGACCTGTTCTTTGGAGATACTCAGTAGAGTACTGTTGTCGAGAATACTTTGGGGTATGGCTGGTGGGAACAGGGGGGGTGAAGGTATTGACAGGGTCTCCTTCTTTGCCAAAGGGAATAATGAGGCATTTTTTTGCATTTAGGTTTAGTCTGTGACTTTTGCACCAATAATTTGTCTGCGTTAGTCCCTTCTGTAATATATTTACATCACAGGAGGACTCAATGATTGCACCCAGTTTGCAGTCATCTGCAAACGTGGTAAGCTACAGGTCATCTGCTTTTGTCTGAACCTCAGAAAAATAGATTCCAAACAGTAGGGGGCCCAGCGCAGATCCTTGTGGTACCCCATTGGTAACTGGTCTACTGGTGGCAGTGGACACCCCAGCTTTGACAGTGTGCACTCAGTCTGTGAGCCAGTTTCAATGTATGGGTTAATCCCCAGGTGAGAGAGTTTCTCAATGATCTCTGAGTGGGGGATTGTGTCAAATATCTTGGCTAAATCAAGATGGGTGGTATGCACTGCTTTGCCTTCATCCAGGGCTTTGGTGACATTCTCAAAGAAATGCACCAGGTTTAATAAGCAAGATCTATCCTTAACAAAACCAAACTGGGTCATTTTAATAGATTGAACGTCACCTGTTTCCTTGTTGATAAGGTCCGTGATGATCCTTTCCATGGCCTTGTAGAAAAGACTGGTTAGGCTTATGGGTCAATAGTTTCCTGGGTCAGTTGATGGACCCCCTTTGTGCAAGGGGATTACTGTTGGTGTTCTCCATTTTGCTAGAACAAAACCAATGCTCAAGGTATGGTTAAAGAGAGTGTCAAGTGGTTCCACTAGTTTTGTTTTAGATTGTTTAGTAAGCAACCTGGGATGTTATCTCATCCCACAGAGGTTGTGTTTTTGGCCTTGGAGAGTGCTTTTATGACCTGTTCTTTGGAGATACTCGGTAGAGTACTGTTGTTGAGAATGCTTTGGAGTATGGCTGATGGGAACAGGGGGGTGAAGTTATTGCCAAATCTGTCAGCTAGCAGCTTGGCAATTTCCTCAAGTTCAGTGTGAGTGGTACCGTACACTGTAGGTTCGGCACACAGCTGGGCATTCCCTTTTAGGTTTTGGACGTAGCTAAAGAATGCCTTATGGATGTCTTTAGCTAGGGATGCTAATTTAGTCTCATAACTAACCTTAGAGGACTTTACGAGATATATGATTTGCTTGTTCAAGCTGTGGAGGGTATTCTTCCACTGTTGTGTATGTTTCCTCTTGTTCTTAGACATCAGTTTCTTTCTCTTGTTATATAACTTATTTAGACTTAAAGTTCACCAGGGTGGATTCTTTTTTGGGGGAGGACCTGGCTTTAATCCTGCCAGGTACAGCTGAGTCAATACATTTGTTTAAGTGGCTATAAAGGGCATTTGTGTACTCTTCTGCATAAGGGTCATTGTTGACCTTGTAAGTAGGGACTTTGACATTTTTTATATGATTACTTAGTAAGCTATAGTTTGTTTTGGAGAAATGTTTCAGTTCTTTTGCTCCTGTGGGGGTGTCAGGTCTGACCTTTACTTCAAATGAGACTGATTTATGGTCTGACCTTACCAGGGAGGACAACACATAGGGGGTAGTGCAGTGACCCCCCCATGTTGGTGAGCACTAGGTCTAGGACATTTGAGCTTCTTGTGGGGTTGCAGACCAACTATTCCAAGGCATTTGAGAATCTCAGAGTGATCATGTTTGTGCTTGTGTAAGTCACCCAATGGATGGAAAGATAGTTAAAATTTCCCATGACCAAGGTGTTTGGATGTATACTGAATGACTTTAGCAAGTCCAAATAAGTGGTGTGCTTCTCCTGTTTTATGGTGGGGAACCTGTAGCTAGCAATGATTTGGTAGGGTATTTTGCCTATAGTTATTTGGACCTGGAGTAGCTCAAGAGAGTTGTATTATTTTACTAGTCTTGAGGTGTATCTGGATTTAATGAAGATGGATACACCTTCACCTTTGGTTCTTTCATGCTCGTTTTCAGGTCTGAGTGTGTGAAAGGCATTGTAGCCCTGTACAGCCAAGATGCTCTCTGTGGCCTTGAACCAAGACTCAGTGACTGCACAGATGTCAGCATCTTCCAAGGTGAGGAGTTCTTCCAGGGAGTGCAGCATATTGTTCAGGCTGTTAGCATTTAGCAGCATGACCTTGAGTTTGTCTCTAGTGGATTTCTTTATGTTAAAAATTTTGTTGTTTTGACATTGTCTAAAAAAGGCACTATGGGGGAGGCAAGCATCTTTGCCAGTATCCAAAAGCCTTGAGGAGACAGATGAAGGCCATCTCTGGTAAAGCAGTGTGGTCTGTTGACCATGTCTTCCGAAGCTGTCAGATACTGAATCCCCCTGGAGTGACACCAGAAACTAAGCCAATTACTGAAATCAATCATTTTTGTCTGTAATGTGGCATCATTCTAGGTAAAGGTAGAATGCTGCTTAGGGCTAGGATATAACTGCCTGGGTCACATAATCTGATAGTGCAGTCATATCTTTCATCATATAGTCCAGGGAGGTACGTCTCAAGTCATTCACTCCAACATGTAGTATATAAAGGTGATTGTTGCTGAGTGACTTGAGTGCGTATATGATTTGATGGAACCTGGCACCTGACAGGCAGTGAACTGTGACCTTCTCCTTGTCCAGCCTGGTAAGGGTGACATCTGTGTGTCTAACTATTGAGTCACCTATGACTTAGGACATTAGGTTTTGATGTGTTTTGCCTTAGGGGCTTAGTTGTTGAGACACTGATTTGTGTGTTATGCGTATTGGTGGATTCTGTTTGTATAGCAGTATGTGCATGTTGTTTGCACTTGGGAGGTCTCTGGTCTTTTGGTAGGCTCTTAGTGAGTACCTCAGCATATGTGAGTTTATGTGTCTTGACTTATCTTGCATGAGTGGAGAGGTGAGTGTGCTTAAAACCTGTTTCATGTCTTGTTTATTGTTATACAAGAGGACTGATTCTAGTTTCATGGTATAGTTACATCTCTTACATACTGTATTTATTTGCTTTAGGAGCAAGTGGTTGTCAGCATACATCAGGCAATTTCTGCATTGCCTCAGGATACCCATGTCAATCAGGCTGGCTGGAGAAATGTTGGGAAACTGACTGTCCATAGAAGCAGGTAATTCTTAAGTACTAATTTTTGAAAGGGCAAATTAGATCACCTATTGTTCTGGGATTAAAAAGGGGACTTATTCTATAGAAGACCATGGATGGAAAGTGGTGGGCACTGCTCAGTGCTCAGCTGAGTTGCCATCAATGCAGAAGTGTGCAGTTGCATTGCCTGCAGAGCAACAGGGGACCTTGGAGGGTTTCACTGACTGGTATCTAGAGAAAAAAATGTTTCTAGGCATTTGTATCAATACAAGGCACCACTGACCCCTGTTGAGCAGTGCACAGCTGCTTGCAAATGTGAGGCTTATATACAGGCAAAATTAAACTGTTTTAAACTAGTCTGTCAGTAGGAAATCAGTAGGAAATCACACAATGATCCTTCTTCCTGCAATCCCCAGCTCAGACAAGGCTGTATCCATACTCTTCTGCCACAAGGGGAGCCCTTTTTAATGTAAGATGACTGGATTTGAGTTCAGGAGTATGAAAAATAGGCTAGATTTAGCAATTCTGGATCTAGTCTATGCTAACTAAGCAATATTTCAGTGCAGAACAAGTGCAGGTAATAAGCAGGCACAAACAGTAAAACAGTGAAAAAGGCACACATTAATGCAGTAAAACAGTAAAATACAGATGAAAAGGTGCAGATCAAACTCAAAATAAGCTTAATTTCGTGTTCTTAGCTTTGGATGGATTGGTATCAAGCAGAAACACTCTGGACATGAGCAGCTCTGGTTAATTGAGCCAAAAAACATGCAAATAAAAGGCTTATATACAGATAATTAAACAGTTTTAAACTAGTCTGCCAATAGGAAATTATACAATGATCCTTCCTCCAGCAATCCCCAGCTCAGACAAGGGTATATCCACACTCTTTTGCATTAAGGGTGCAGGGAAACCCTTCTTAATATAAGATGCCTTGATTTGTGTACAAGAGTATGAAAAAACAGACTATATTCAGCAAGTATGGATCTAGTCTATTCTAACTAAGCAATATTTCACTGCAAAACAAGTGCAGGCAATAAGCATGCACAAAAAGTAAAAATAGTCATAAAGGCACAGATTAATGCAGCAAAACAGTAAAATACAGATGAAAAAGTGCATATCAAACTCAAAATAAGCTTCATTTCTTTTTATTAGCTTTGGATTGCTTGGTTTCAAGCAGAGACACTCTGGATCTCTGGCAAAGAATGCCAGACACAGAGCAGCTCTGGTTAATTGAGTTTAAATAGAACAAAGGCACTTAGAATAACAGGCACAATACACCTTCAACCAGCAATTCAAAGCAAAAAAAGCCCAAGTAGTGTGTAGTTTTCTTAAATAAAAAACATGTAAGATATTGGATAAGTGCTTTCATCCTTTGAAAACTATCAGGACTTCTTCAGAACCAAAAAGAATCCACATAAGCCGTTTATGTTCTTACAGAATAAAGGGTGACGACTGGTGAAATGTAAATAATGGTTAGAACAAGTAGGTTTCCTATATATTGTAGAGAAAAAACGGTGATGGCCAGTTTAGTATTTTGGAAATTATTCCCCAGGGTGAACGTGGGGGCTCTTGGGAATTATGTTTAGAACAGAGGGAATTATTCTGGCAAATCAAATTCAATGCATCCATCTTGGTATTAATGAATATATCTCCATCATCTCTGCCCTGAGACTAAAGTTTTTTAATCTTTAAATTATTGTTGTTCAGATCCTTTTATTTTTCAAGATGCATTTTTATGTTTTTCATTTTTTATATGACACCATACGATATTATGTTTTTTTTCTGAATTATGTTATTAGTTTGGGTTTTGATATTGTATGCTTATTTTTTAAGAACTTCCTGACCTGTAATTTTCTAAGAACTGCCCGCCTTGTATTATTTCTTAAGAATATCTATTGGTTATCAGATAGGTCACATGACACTTACCTTTTGGTTCTGAAAAAGTCCTGACATTTTTCAAGGGATGAAAGCACTTAACCAATATCTTATATGGCTTTTATTTAATAAACAAATGCTTTTTACTGAGTTTGTCATCCTTTGGAATTAGTTTGCCATTTGGTGAGCTATTTTACATTTTATTGTCTACAGGAGAAAGGAGTGTTTGGAATATATTCCTTTACCACTATACACCCTATCACACTATATGGGCTTTTTTGTTTTGTTTTGTCTATTTGAGCTGCACAGACACACACTCACACTACTGTTTCTTCAACCAGCAATTTCCAGATTAGAAGGGGGGAGGCTACCCTCTCCTCCCCCAAGAGTGTAGACCACAAACCTTCTTAATGTAAAATAACTGGCCTGAAGCCCAAGAGCTTAAACCAGAACTAAGAAACTTTTAGAATAACAGAAACAATAAGTCTTAAATCAGCAATTCCCAACTTAGAACTTAGAAGGATGTAAGCTAAGTCTCCTGCCACAACAGTGTAGAACACAAACCTTCCTTATGTAAGACAACTAGTTTGAAGCCCAAGTGCTTAAATCAAAACCAAGAAGCTTAAAATAACAGTTACAATTTAATGAGGCTACTAACAGCAGTAATAAATGCAACTGAACACTTTTAAGAACAAGCAGCAAAAAGCAAAATAAAGTAATAAAGTAAGAAGAAGCTCAGATACAGTAAACAGCTGAATAAAATACATTTTTACTAAGTGGGAAGGGAGGAAACAGAAGATAATTCAAGCTTAAGAAGTAAGGGGTGGGCCTTCCCATCTGATCTCTCTGCACTCAGTAGAATGAGGAGGAGTGTCCAAAATCAGATTAGTAGTAGGGGCTTGCAACTCAAAAGCCGAGTTTAACAGTACAATAACAGTTGGACTGCTGGTGTGTATTAAAATCAAATGCAGGCAGAGATCAGCAATAGTCAGGTAATCAAGCAAGTTAAATAAGCACTCCATTTAAATAAAGATGCCTCCAAATTTTCTAATTAAAGAGGAATGCTGTTTCTCAGCTCCTCCCACTATTTAGCTGGATGCTATTCACTGTCTGCAAAGGAATTATTTTCCAACTTTTTTAACTGATCCTAGCTAAGACCTCTTAAAACTGCAGCAGAACAAAAAAATTAAAACAAAACAAATGCAATATAAGAAAAATATATAAAAATAGAAGTAACCAAACCTTAAATGAAACACGTTAATTTAAAATCAAATGCAGACAGAGATCAATAATAGTCAGACAAGCAAGCAAGTCAAATAAGCTCTCCAGCTTAAAAAAGTGACTGGCAGGTTTTCGAAAACATTACACATATGGAGAGTTTTAACCTAAATTTTCTTACCATTTATAAATATTGTTCTTCGGGAAAATGACTTGTTAAACTTCTGTAAAAGTAGACATCTAATGTAATTATTTCATCTTCAGTGCAATAAGCAAGTGGATATAATGAGCTGCCTGCCATTATAAAGCATGAGTGCTGCTACCAAGGATGTAGTTTTAAACTGAAATTGTGTCCAACCCATTCTCAACATTTAAGCTTTAGAAAGCAAACATAACATTTTATGAACTAAGATTAAAAGAGCTTACAGTCATAACTCTAAGTTAAGACATTTTTTAATATCTATATGATGCCTTCCAATGACTTAATCATATTTCATACATTATGTCATTTGTCTAATTTCCAGAAAACTATTTCTAATGAAATATAAAGAGCTGTTTTGTTCACAAAAATATATGGCCTGATCCATGGCATAAGCTCCTTGATAACCCTTCCTGTGAGGACATCATACACAATGATGCAGCACTTGTTGCCTTACCCACTGGCATCACAAACAGCTATGTGATTACAACATATAGGGGGGTATTCATAAACAAGCACCACAAAGTGCTAACTATAAACACGGAGAGTGGCAAACAGCAGACAGATGTGATTTAAATATCCATGTAACATTATCTGCACTACCAGAGAAATAGTGTTGGATCATATGCAAATGCTTACACAATGGCATGCAAATAAGTTCCAACATGCTATGAGAGACATTGTAAATGCATATAATGAAATCAAATATGGTGGTACAATTCAACAACAGAAAATGAAAGTGATGAGCTGTGATAATCATCTGTTTTGACCACCAGAATTTTTCTGGTGTACAGCAGTTAGTGTCACTCATGACAGAATGTTAGTAGTAGTGTCACCATTAACAAAACAGCATGTGTTGGTTTCCATTTTCAGAGCCAGTGTCAGCAATGTTGTGTACCATTGTCCTCCACATAATAGATGGGTCTTCCAGACGCCAATGTATCATCACTTCTAGGACAAGGACATTGTGGATTGCTAACTTGCGGGCAGTGACAAGTGGAGTACCACAAGGTTCGGTCCTGTGTCCTTTCCTGTTCGGCATCTACTTCTCTGAAGTGCAGGCCAACACAGAAGATCTTTGGCTAACTTTGTTCACAGATGACTGCAAACTGGGAGCTATAATAAAATCACCTAATGATGCAGACATTCTACAAAAGGGCATCACCAAGACAGATGCTTGGTGTCAAAGTCATGGCCTCAAGCTCAATGCTAAGAAGTACATTGTCATCCCCTTTGGGAAAAACTTGGTACCCATGAACTACCACATAGGCAGTAGCTCGCTAAACACTGAAAGTGTGATAAGGGACCTCGGGACACAGGTGGACAGTAGTCTCTCCACTGATAACCAGATCGCCATAGTAGTCAGGAAATCCTTCTAAGTGGCACACCTCATCACAAAAGGGTTCTCCTCTAGAAAAAAGGAGGCCATTGTTCCTCTCTACTCATCCCTCATCAGGCCCATTATAGAGTACAATGCCCTGTTTGGCATGTATCTCACAAGACACCTACAACAATTGGAAAGGCCACAGAAATACCTCACTAAGAGGATTACTGGCCTCAAACAGATGCCATACGCAGACCGTCTCAAAAAACTCCAGCTCTACAGCGTTGCATATTGCCTACTCAGAGGCGATCTCTGCCTAACATACAAAGATATGTCAAACCCAGAGCTGTTGGACATGCTACACTTAAAGAAATCCCAATCTCTTCAAACCACATGCTCCAGGGACCTAAACCTTGTCACCACAATAAACAGAACATGCTGGAGGGATAGATTCCTGTCACAGAGACTTCCCAAACTCTGGAACAAAGTACCTATTCATGTCAAGCAAAGCTCCTCATTGGCCCTGTTTAAGAAAAATCTTGATGACTGGATGGGAAATAGAAAATTCACCCCAGGGATCACTTCTGTGGCACTGCTTGACAGGGTCACAGGAAAATAATTTTCTTGGGTAGCGACAGCCAGGGAACCTTTTTGGCTAGGCTTATATAGGCCCCAGGGCCAATAGCCTAGTACCTACCTATGAGCCTATGAGACACCACACAGGAACTAGTAGAGATATACTGTTCTCATATGGACTCAGGGGGGAGGTGTGGAATGCCTATCACAATGGACATGAAAGTTTGTGTTGCATTAACCATTCTTGAAACAGAGACTTTTCAGCATCTGAAAGGAGATACATTTAGAGTTTTGCAGGCATCAGTCTTGCAAATCATATACCAGTTCTGTGACATGAAGTTTTATCATGTGGATGAGCACATTTATTTTTTACTTAGCACAGGAGAGAACCACCAGGTTGAAGGCATTCTACAGAGTAACTAATTTCTCTGCCATCCTAGGGGGCTATTGACTGCATCGACATTGTCATCAAGACTCTACCTGCTCTAGTTGGTGTCCAGGATATCAGCCAGAAGGATTTCCATGCCATTATCTGCCATCTTTTGTGTGGTGCCCAGGGTATTATATACAATGTATTAGAGCACCATCCTTGCAGTTCTCATGATGCTCAGATTTAGGACAAGTGATACTGGTATTAGAGTTTTGTGTGGTGTAACTTTCCACAGGGTCATCCAGTTGACAGAAGCATGCATTACCTCCAACATAGTCCTTGATATGCTGGGAGGAGTGTCCCAAAGATGTAAGCACCAGGACAGTCATTATGGAGTCTACTGTTGCAGGTGATGCAAGGTATACCTTAGAGCTTTAGCTAATGAACCCCATCTAAGATAGAGTATAACACTGCACTGCCACAGACATGAGATGTCATTGAACTTGGGTTTGAACTTATGAAACCTTACTTTCACTGCTTGGCTACATCTCGAGGCACACTGCAGTATGAACAGAAGATCGGCAGTAACATATCTGTTGTCTGTGTCATGCTACACAGTATGTTGGTATCAAAATAGTTACAACATGTGGATATCATACTACTGCCAGAAAGATCTGAAGCAGCAGTGGAGGAGAAGTTGGGTGAGCAGTCTCTGGAAGATTCATCTGTAGTGGTACCCCATGGGAGGCAGGTTTGAGCACAATACATAATCACAACTGGCAAAGTGTCTATGAATGTTTCACAACTATAGACCATGGTGTGGATGAACCAGAATAAAATTGAGGCATGCATTAACACAATAATTACACTGGCAAAGGGTCTGTGAATGTTCCATAACTATGGACCATGGCATGGACTACCCAGACTATAACTTATGCATGCACTAACACACTCAGGCTGTTTAGTACATTGCAGTGACTGATCATGCTGTGCAACAGACATTGCTATTCCTACACAGACCAGAGCAGTGGGCAGGGCATAGTCACTATTATTTGCCATGGGAGTGGGGCACAGTTACTGGAGACAGCAATGCTTCCATAAGTAGAAGGGATATGAGGGGTGTATGTTGAAGCCATGCAAGTAGGATGTTTGGGGTGTTGTCAAAGATCACATCCTATAGTGTCAGGGTGGACTTTTTATGATATGATCAAAGTTCAGGTGCACCAGGTGTCCCTATATGGTATCAGTACTGGAGGCACTCTGATTTAGTACTTTTGGAGTTTATAAAGGAATCCTTCTGTGGCCATGGGCAGGCAGTAAAAGGCTAGCACCCATAATCCCACAAACAGCCACAGCTGGGTATTGCCATTAATAAGCAAACAGTGGAGTGGAATGCAATGGAATGGTGGGACCCAGAGTGATGCCCCTAGTGCAATGTTTCTGCTGTGGAGCCAAAAGACTGTCTACCATGGCCATGGGACTGTCCATGACTGGGGTGGGGGGCACATGCACAGACAAGAACAAGAATGTTGTTCCTGGATGTTCTGCTGTCCTTACAGCCATTACACTTCATCACACAGGCCATGCCGCGCTCTAAGCACCTCTGACATAGTGTGATTACTGGTCATCTGTGCCTGCACATTCACTGATTGAAGCTAAAGGTGACACCCAGGTCAGGGCATGTCCTGAAGTCATGGTTGCAATGGCCACCAACACGCCTCATCCCTATGGTGAGTGTGCATACCTCAGAAGCAGTGTGGCTGACTATTGCCATCTGTAGGGGTGACTCCTGTTTAACTTGTGTGGATCTAACATAGATATGACATCAAGTGCTAAATTCAGGCAATGACAGAGGTTTGCCTTGTCCCTCTACCATTACATCATCTGTGGTAGAAGTGCGCATGGGTCCTCCAGTGTTAGCATTGTTAGCAATGCCACTGTTTCAGTGTACTGTGCCATGTCCATATTGTCATCATTATCAGCCACAGGTGACCCACTGACTTTAGGTATGAACCAAATTGCTGTGCTGGACCCTACATTAGTAGAACCTTTTAAAGAATGCAGTGCTGGATCACATGTTACTCCCACCAACATGTGGCAAAGAGACTGTGACATGCCAATTATTTCTATTAGCTTATGGATGGGAATATACTTACCCAGTGGTGCTAGTTGTCATGATTGCTGCTCAGATATAAGTGGAGAACAGATATGCATATGTATTCTTTTTTGTTTTCACATTTCTATCATTTAATCCCAAACTTCATTTTTTAAATCATATCTATTTTTTTAACAAGAAATGTCTTTATTAAATTATCATGTACAGCATAGGCCATGTTACATTTATATAAATGACAGTAAACCATAACGACACAATCTCAGTTGCAAACATTATACATTCCAAACCATGTAACACAACTGTAGCTGCAAACATACATCATTCTTAACATGTCCAGTCATTGTTAGTCAGCTATTACACAGCTCATTCAAATCCTGCCTTCTTTTAAACCTCGTTCCTCCGCTGCATGTATTGATCACACAATTCCCATTTTTCCTATGCAATTTGCTCCTACCCTTTTCTAAAGATCCCAGTTACAGTTGTAACTCTGTTACTATTGTCACTACTTCTGGTAAAGTTGGTTTAGATTTTGATTTCCATTTCCAAACTCCGGTCCCAACTATACCCCCTCACCTGGCTAACGAGTGCCTCCACCTACCTCCCCAACTAATGTTACTCACACCACCACCACTCCCACCCTTACCCCCCCTCCCAAAATCCTCCAATACTGACCCGCTGTTTGCCAACTTCAATCTCTGGAGCATCATAAAAAAAGGTAGCGATTTCCATGCAACCCTAACCACATATTCACCAGACATAGCTGTCATTACAGAAATCTGGATAAGACACATTAAAGACACTGAATTAACCACAACCGGATATAATATTATTAGGCTAGACAGATTAAACAGGGAAGGTGGAGGAATCGCCATAATGTTTAAGGACAACCTCAAACTTGAACAACTACACTGCTCACCTCCTGACCTGCCCAATGCTGAGATCTTAACTACTCACCTCATAATCAACCCAAACAAAACAATAATTATCATAGCTGCCTATCTTCCTCCTGGCAATCACCTTCCCATCATTGAAAGCCTTCTTTCTGGGGCATCTAATATTTTCAACAAAGAAACTATTATTCTTGGGGATTTCAATCTTGATTGGCACTCCTGCTCTTCCAATCACCCCTCCAACTTCCTAATCCTCTTTAATTTCAGCCAAACCATTACCTGCCCAACTCGCATTGACAAGCAATCTAATAAACAGTCTACACTAGACTGGATATTGACTAAAAAACCTAAACTAAGTTACCTATCTGGTTGCCTTCCAGACTCCCTCAGCAACAATTCTCTAACCTTTCTATACAGAAAACGTGTACATTTTCAAAGCAACATCACTTACAAATATATACGCAGCATGAAAAATTTCTCCCCTGATACTTTTAACCTGTTACTTAAACTTTGTGACTGGACACCACTTAAAAATGTTCAACTAGTCCAGGCTGTTCAGTATTTCAACAACACCTTCCTTAAGATACTCGATAACCTTGCTCTCACCAGGAAAATATGTACAAAAGCCAAGAACCTACCTTGGTTAACCACCACCACCAAACTAGGGCCTGGGCAGCTTACCACTCCACCAAAAATAACATAGACCTCTTAACATATCAACGGTTACAGAATCTAGCTAAGAAACAAACCAAAAAAGACAAACACACCTACTTCCTAACTTGTCAACAAAAGTATGTAAATAACCTCCAGAAATTCTGGCAAAGCATCAACTACCTCCTCAGTCCCAGACATTCCCCAACCCCTGACCCATTCACCCCAAATAACAACAACCCTATTGCAACTCACTTCAACTGTCACTTTATAAACATTATAACCTCCCTGCTAGGCAACCAGCCTATACAAAAGCTTACTCTTCCCACTTCTCCTTCAGACATCCCCAACCCTTTCACACTAACTTCCATTCAGACTAGTTACATAAAAACTCTCCTTACCAAGCTAAAACCCTGCTGTCTAGCAGCTGACAAACTTCCTAATACATTTTTAAAACTTGCTGCACCTTCTATAGCCTACCCCATATCCATCCTGATTAACCATTCTATTGCAGAAAAATATGTCCCACTGCTCTGGAAAACATCACACATCATTCCCATTCAAATAGGTGGTCCCTCCAAAGAGGTATCTAATTACTATCCCATAGCCATCCCCTCCCCTCTTGCAAAAATCCTTGAAAATGCATCCACAATCAACTCCTTAACCACCTCCTTACTAATAACCTGTTATCCAGCTTCCAACACGATTTTAGACTGAAACATAGTACTAGCACTGCCCTAATAACTTTCACCAACACCATTCATCTCCTCTTAAATGAAGGCCAGATTGTCTCTTCTGTCTTTCTTAACATGTCAAAAGCCTTTGACAGTGTCTCTCACCACCTGCTACTCAACAAGCCCTCCTCCTGTGGCCTCAATAGATCTTCCCTGTCTTGGTTACATAGCTATCTATCCAATCGACAGCAAGCCACCAAATGGGAGATAATCTTTCCTGCTACTCCCCATCTCTGTCTGTGTCCCCCAAGGTTCCATTCTAGGCCCTCTCCTCATTTGAATATTTACTAACAACCTCAGCTCTGCAACTAATCTAGCCTCCATCATCCAGTATGCCGATGCCACTACACTCATCTGCTCAGCCTTCTCACCCCAAGATCTTCAAATCAAAATGCAAACTTAATTTCAAAACAGAAAAACACCTTGAGAATCATCAACTCATACTAAACCCAGACAAAACTAAGATAATAGTCTTCAGAAACAGGAAATCCAGACCACACCAACACCATCACTATTCTCTCCTCAAATGGCACCAAGATAGACCCCCACAAAACAGGCCAAACTACTAGCCAACACAATGGATGAAGATCTAAAATTTGATAAATGTATGTCCCTGACAATTAAAAAAGTTCATAGCAAACTTGGCACCCTTTACAGGGTTAAACCTTTCCTAAATGAAAGAGCCAGGTTGGCCACTGCTAGGTCACATCTGATTTCTACTCTCCTCTACGGCTCTCATATATATATATATATATATATATATATATATATATATATATATATATATATATATATATATATATATATATAAACCTGTTTAGGTCTGACCTCAATAACCTAGAATCCTGTTATGACAAAAATTGCCAAGTTTGCCACTAATCATCCATATAGGGCTCACCACTGCACTTCTCTCTCCCAGCTAAACTGGCTAGAACTCCCTAACCTTCTATCTCTTAATCAACTCACCATGGCCCACAAAATAATCCATCAACCTAACAACTGCCCTACTCTCTCTAACCTAGTCCAGCCTAGTTTTCATTTCAGGTCTCTCAGATCATCTGACAAACTAATGTTAAAGGTAACACTCTCACATAACCATCATGGTGACTCCATCTACTCTTTCAAAGTTGCCAAACTCTGGAATAGCCTTCCTCAGCCCATCGCAAAAAAAAAAAAAAACATACTATCACAAATTCAAACAACTTCTAAAAAACTACTTAGCTAGTCAATGGCTCTGCTCCTGCCAGACTCCAGGCTAATCTACTCCTTCACCCCTTATTTCCTACTGCATCTAGTATCCCACCTTCAGACTAAGCTATCCTGTTCATATATGTACATTCTTATCAACTACATTGATGTTCCAGTTAAACTTTCACAGTGCCATAATTTTACACTATGTTCTATTGATGTTCTGTAAGAACTTTATATTTTATCTACTAGTATGTTTACTGTTGCAGCCAGAATTTTACTCTGTATGTACAATTGTATTTTAATTTTGAGTATATTTACTGTTACTGTCTTGGAGCTTTTCTCCCTAGGCCTCCTTTGAAAACGGGTTCCCAGCCCAGTTGGACATTACCTGATTAACAAATGTAATAAATAAATAAATAAATTATTTTTTGGCAGCCATCATAATTAGACTCAGCAAAGCCTTACTATGTCGAGGCAATTCAGAGTTTGTATCATAGCGCAAAAAAATACTTTCCCTAGTCACTCCAACTTGTTCAACCAGCATCTATGACAGAGCAGTGTGCAGGGAATCTTTAAAGTCTACCAACTCATTACACTCCCAAAAAATATGTCCCCACTTACCTCTTTCTGCCTCATCACACCTTCAACATTTTCTGTCTACCTGAGGAAAAATTCTTTGAAGTCTGCTTGGGGTATTAAAATACCTATGTACTTCCAGGCAAAGTTCCAAAATCGTCTAGATTTTTTGGATATTTGGGAAACATACATATATGCCCCCTTTGTTTCCTTGTGAATTGCTTATCTACTCTCTCTTCCCAGTCCTTCCTAACCTCCTCTGATTGATTGTTATAGTTATTATGTATTATTTTATATGCTTTACTAATTATTCCTTTCTTAATGGCAACATCTATTCTAGATTCTACTAAAAACTCTACCAGTGCTGGTCTTTCATTTAGGACCCCGTCCCTTATTTCTTTCTCCTTGCCTTTACTCTAATATCAGTCCTTGATTTGGAAGGCAATCTTTATCCTGCAGTCCAAATAAGCTATTGGCATCTTCCCATTCTATTACATTTTCCTCTCTAGTTATCTGCTCCCAGTACCTCGGTTCCTTTGCCAGTTTTCTCCAATATATTCCCACCCCATCTTGCCTATTGTCTGTATCCCTAAATGCAGTCATCCCTATTGGCAGAATTTCCTTTCTCTATTCCTGTGTCGGCTTAGTTTTTAAAAGACCTTCTGCTACTTTATGATTATAACATTCTGTATGATTATTGTTGTTCTCCTTAAAAGTCTGCATCCAAAATCTCAGTCTCTCCCTGTTACTTGAGCTTCCGCTGTTTTATCGTCATTTCCTTTCACTTTGAATTATAGTTTTCTGCTTGTGCCATGTACTGGATCCTTAACTGTATTGCTCTGAAATACCCCTTCAATGTGGATAATCCCAACTGGCCCTGTTCTATTGGAGGAATAAGCTTGTCCCACTTGACTCTTGCTGTCTTCCCCTCCCAATTGCTACCCACAACTTCTCCTCTGGTGGATAAAAATATGCCTGCCCAGTGTATAAGACTAAAGGGAAAATATTTTAACTGCTTGTATCTTACTATCAATATCGGTATAACAGAGCTTCTGTTTTCTCAGTTTTTTCTATTATCTTTTGTTTTGTCTCTTCCCACATATTCCTAGCTGCCACACCAGTGACATTTTTAACCCATACTCCTAAATACTTTATTTTATCATGACCCCATAAATATGACTATTGCTGAACCAGTTCTTATGTGGGTATGCAATTTACTGCTATTGCTTTTGTGTTTGCTTCATTAATTTTGTATCCCAAAAAGGTTTGAAACCATCTCAATATGTTCCATATCACTGTAATATCTTTTTTCTGGTTTTGTCTGGATTAAAATAATGTCATCTGAAAGTAGAGCTAGCTTTTCTTGACTACCATACCAATTATATCCTTGAATTTCTAAGTCCCTAATTTTCTTTACCAATGGTTCTAAACATATTCCAAATAACAAAGGTGAGGGAGGAGACCCCTGCCTGGTTCCTCTGCTCAAGCAGTGATTATCAGTGAGGACCCCACCCACTTTAATGCTCACCTCTGATCCTTCCTATATCCTCCTAATCAACCTTATAATTTTATCAGGGAGTACAAAAACTTCCATTGCTCTGCTCATAAAATCCCAGCTTACTCTGTCAAATGCTTTCTCTGCATGAAGATCCACCAGCAACAGTGGTATTTTCTTACATTCTACTTCCTTCTAGATAATCACTGTTCTATTTATGTTGTCAAATGTTTGCCTCCCCTCCACAAAACTTGATTGATCCACATCTATCAATTTTGGCATCACTTTTGTCATTCTTTTAGCCATTACAGACATAAACATTTTATAATTCTGATTTAGTATTGAAATGGGCCTTTATGAAGCTGGGTCTGATGGATCTTTACCCTCTTTAGGTAGTATAGCTACTACTGCTTTCTTCCAAGATGTTGGTGTTTCTCTTCCTCTTGAAATGCTGTTTAACAAACCTTCCAGATCTTCATCATTTTTCCCTCCTAGCTTCCAGACTTCCACAGGAATACCATCTAATCCTGGTGACCTTTCTGTAGATTGGTTATACATCACCATTTTTAAATCATCTCCTCCTATCCTGTTAGTAATTGAGCCTCCTTTCCCTCTAACCTTGGCATATTTAATTCTTCCATAAACATTTCCATTTGTACCTTTTCTTGATTTACATATTTCTCTATTTTATTCATACTTTCATAGAATTTCCGAAATATTTCTAATACTTCAACAGGATCCCTAGTTATCTTCCTTGTAATAGGATCCTTAAGCTTGGTGACAACACTTTCTACTTTCTGTTGTCTGAGTTATTGTGCTAAAAGTTTTTGTGCTCTAGAGTTATTATCAGAAAACATTTGCTTAACAGCAATCTTTCTAAACTCTTGCATTTTATCAAGGTAGTCACTTATTTTCTGTTTAGCATTCTGTAGTTGCTCCTCTTATTGATCTGTGAGATTTACCCTATTTTGCAATATGTTAATATTTGTCACTCTCTCTAAATAATTATTGTTACTTCTTAACCATATCTCCCTTTCTTATATTTCCACCATATTTTTAAATTCCATTTTAATTTTATCCTATCTTATAGCTATATTTTCAGAAGAAGTTTCTATCTTCTCTAATAGCTCATAAATAATTTCCACTACCCATTCCTTAAACTCCTCTCTTTCAACAGATCAGTAAGAAAGTACCAATGTCTCATTTTTATTTCATTACCATGTGTTTTTATTTTAGATATTATTGGTGCATGATCTGAAATAGTTATTGGGTGTGTATCAAGACCTTCAATTAAAAGCACATGCTCATGTGAAATGTAAATTCTGTCTAGCCTAGCCCAGTTTTTGTATCTTGTGGAATAATATGTAAATTTACTCCTAGTACTGAATTCACATCTTCCATGCCAGGTATTTTCATAAATTTCTTTAAAAATCTATCATCCTTTGCTATATTTCCCTTTCTGGGCCCCCCAATAATGTTTCAAATGAAATTCCAGTCCCCACCTATAAGTCATATTCCTTGCTGAAAGCTGATTATGCCTCTCAGAATTTTCTTTAGGTCTATTATAGCAGTTTTTGGTGGAATATAAATACATGCCAGTATAATTCTCCTCCCTTGCCAGTAGTCCCTTAGTACTACAAATCTACCATTATTCCCTTTTTGTCCTCTTCTATTACTATTGGAGCTCCTCTGGCAGTTAATATAAGTACTTCTCTCGTCCTTTGCCCTAGGTATTCTGCTGAATAACCATCCGTTTCTTTATCAAATTCACATGTTCAGTTCTTTCCAAGTGTATCTCCTGTAGCATAGCTATTTACACTCTACATTTTTTAATATAGTTCACTACTCTTTCTTTTTTGGATTTATCTGTGAGACCATTAATGTTTAAATGCATTATAGAAAGAATCATATTTTGGAAGGATTATTATTCTCACCTTTTATGTATAACAGCTTTTTTGTTAAGTGTCTAGTTCATTATATTCATGCACTGTTTGGCAGGTTAATCCTTTATACAACTGTTTCTAGTCATCTCCATTTGAGCATATGTCACATCTTACAGAACTTTTTGTTTTATTGAAAACCCTCAAATAAACACACACACACACACACACACACACACACACACACACACACACACACACACACACACACACACACACACACACACACACAAAATACCCCCTAAAACATATTAAGTTAATAATAACACACAAAACTATGCACATCTTCAAATATTGAAGTTTTACCCCCTTTAATAGGAACATATGTTCCAAACTGACAGCCACACACACAGACTCGAGCTGAACAGACAATGGCAGTTTTAAGTTCCTAAAATAATTAATGAGATTAAGCTCTACTCACATAAACACATGCAAGCACAAACACGCGCACACACACACACGCACACACACACCCACACGCTCACTAGTCTACGTATATCTTATCTATGATTTTGTTGCAAACGTGATGTACTCTGCAACAAACCCATCTCTAAAAGATTGTACAAAACTGACTTTCTTACATGGGTTTCACTTGAAGAACTTAGATGTGTCCATATGTTGGAGGGAGCTATGCCCTCACCATCTGTACTTCACATAATTTTTTCCAAAGCCAGTCTCACCCTCTGCAGACTGCTTATACCATTTTCCACTCACATAAGTGATGGTAACCTGTACAGCTCTCATCCCCTTCCGCTGCCTCAGGTAGTTGCTAACAGAGATACAGCAGATGATAATGATAATAAACATATATTTATACATTATAAGTTAGGTGATGCAGGCTATGTATTAGGAAACCTTGTTAAGTGAGTCAACATGTGAAATAAAAATCTACTCATGCCATTTCAATTGTCCAAGAAAATGTACATAAATGCTATGTTTGTAGGCTGGGCTTCACTTGAAGAACTTAGAAGACATATGTTGGAGGGAGCTATGCCCTCACCATCTGTACTTCACATATTTTTTTCCAAAGCCAGTCTCACCCTCTGTAGACTGCTTATAACATTTTCCACTCACAGAAGTGATGGTAACCTGTATAGCTGTCATCCCCTTCCACTGCCTCAGGTAGTTGCTAAAAGAGATACAGCAGATGATAATGATAATAAACATATATTTATACATTATAAGTTGGGTGGTGCAGGCTACGCATTAGAGAACCTTGTTAAGTGAGTCGACATGTGAAATGAAAATCCACTCATGCCACTTCAATTGTCCAAGACAATGTACATATAATGCTATGTTTGTAGGCTGGCAGTGTGGATTGCTTGACCAAAGAAGTGTTAATTATTTTACTTTCCATGGCTTAAAATAACAACCTATTGATACAGGAAAGAATTTCGGAATGATGCTGCATGAGAAGTCATAAGCGAATGGAAGACGAAGTGACAATTTAATCTCCACCTAGGTCGTAGGTCATGAGATAAGATAAAGTACCAATGACTGCATGTAATCAAAGTACATGTAATAGTTATATCATCTATGCTTTCCAGCCATTTAATGGAGGGGTTTTAAACTCAAATGGCTATGAGGGCTGCATGAAGACTAATACACTCAGCTGAGGACTGCAGTCTGTAAAACAAAAAGAAAGGTAGTCAGTGCAGCCAAGAATGTAGTGTAGTAGCTTCCCTCACCCAGTATTAAGCAGGTTTGAGGGTTTGCTTATGACCTGAGGACCATAGATTTGAGATCCCTAAGCTATGGGTATGGCAGCCTATCCGTCTATGGTGTGCACAGGGTTGGGCCAATGGATTTTAGGACAATGAGTACTTACAACTGCAGATTACTGTGACAGTTGCAGCAGTAAGTTTAGTAAAATTAAAATGAATTACTTATGCTATGAATCTTATACATCTCTGCTGTGACAAGCAAGAGACCAGTTAACTGTGTACTGTGACTTTTAAAGCTAAGATTACATATGAGAAAATCATGTCATTCTGTTCAGTGTGCATTCATATTAGTGTGTCTGATATAATATTATGTAGTTGAAAAGTGACTGCTACCTCATTATAATAATAAAAAAAACTTTGACTGTGAGTCTACAGAAAATCCTATAAGTAGCTGAATGGTTTATTTTTACAGAAGAATATGTTTTTTTGGAAAACTTGTATCTCACTGCATGCAAATTCCGTAGTCTTTTCAAATCACAAACAAATATTTCCTTTAATAAAGGTGTTAAAAAAAATAAGCAAGCATGACTATACGTTTTCTTGGTCATGCAGTATTAAGCTGTCAGATAAGTTTATTTTGCATTGAACCTTGGATGGTTAACAGCATCATTCACTTTGAAAATGTAAACTGGTAAGTCCTAATAATGACCCCCAAAGAAATTCCATTTCTCTTCCCTTTAAATCATTAATTAGTGTGAGACGTGTATTTTATTACTGTTTAAGAGCGTACTTCATGATGTCCCTCATCAATCCCAGTTTGAGATTTAGAGAACAAGAAACTTAGTGTGGTTATTCATCCAATAAGTATTTTAGATCATGCACCAGTAATTAGTAAGATAAAAATGCTAGGTAATGAATTATAGTGAGACACTGGTGTGTCACCACCTACCAGTTAAAAAGAGAAGAATTTAAGGAATGGGTACAGGACATTATCTAGGAGTTATTAGAGAAGATAGAAAATACTCCAGAAGTTATAGCTAGTGAGTGGGATAAAATGAAAGTGGAATTTAAAAAAGAAAACGAGATCTAGTTAAGCAGTAATAAGAATTATTTAGAGGGGCTGATAAAGGTTGAAGTATTGCAAAATAAGGACAATCTTACAGAACAAAAAGAGGTGCAACTGCAAACTACTAAAGAGAAAATAAAGGTGTAACTGGATAATATCCATGAGTTCAGAAAGATTGTTCTTTAGTAACTGATTTTTGATAATAACTCCAGAGCACAAAAACTTTTGGTGCAATGACTTAGTCAACTGAAAGTACAAAGGGTTGTTTGCCAAACTTAGGAATCTTATAACAAGAACAATAACCAGAGATCCTGTAGAGGTATTAGAGATATTTTGGAAATTTTGTGAAAATTTGTATAAAGCATAGAAATTGGGAAATCAAGAAAAAGCACACATGGAAATATTTATGAAAGACTTAAATATGCCAACATTAGAGTTAGATAAGAATCTACAATTAATAGTTAAGATCGGATGAGATGAGATAAAAATGGTGATGTATAACCATTCTGCAGGAAAGTCTCCAGGAATAGATGGTATTCTGTTGAAAATTTGGAAACTAGGAGGGAAAAAAAGTGATAAAGGTCTGGAAGGTTTTGTTTAAAAGGAGTTTAAAAGGAGGGAGGGGCATCAACATCCTGGAAAAAAGCTGTGGTGGCTCTAGTATCTAAAGATGGTAAAGACCCATCTGATTCAATTTCATATAGACCCATTTCAATTCTAAACCATGATTGCAAAGTATTTATATCTATAATGACTAGAAGAATGACAAAGGTGATGCCACAACTGATAGATATGGACCAATGTAGTTTTCTGGAGGGAAGGCAAGCATTTGACAACATTAACAGAATAATGGTGAGCCACAGAGAAGTAGAATGTAAGAAAATACTTCTGTTATTGGTGGGTTATGATGCAGAGAAAGCATTTAACAGAGTAAACTGGGATTTTATGAGTAGGACTATGGAAGCATTTGCATTTCCTGACACAATAATAAAGTTAATTAGAAGGCTATATGAGAGATCAGAGGCAAAAATCAAAGTGGTAGGTTCCTCTCTGATTATATGTGTCTGAGCAGACGAATCAGGCAGGGGTGTCCTTTTTCTCCTTTATTTGTGCATTATTTAGAATCATTGGCAAGGAAAATAAGAGACTCAGAAATTTAAGGATATAATTGATATGGTGATCAAAAAAAGTTAGCTTTATTTGCAGATAATATTATTTTGCACCTGATGGAAACAGAAAAGGGCATTGCAGTGCTGTGGAACATTCTGAGACAGTTCTGTTTTTTTTTTTTTTTCGGGATATAAAATTAATGAAGATGAAATTAAGGCTATGGCTATACATTATGTATCCACATATGAACTGGTTCAACAATACCCATATTTATGGGGACATGATAAAATTAAGTATTTAGGAGTATGGATTAAAAGGGTTTCTGTTATGGCAGCTAAGAATATGTGGGAAGAGATTAAACAAAAGATAATGCAAAACTGAGAAACTGGAAGCTCTTGCCTATGGGTATGGATAGCAAGATACAAGCAGTAAAAATGTTTTAGTCCCTTTAATTTTATACACATGTCAGGCATATTGTTATCAACCAGAGGAGAAGTTGAAGATAGTAATTAATATAAAGTTGAAGGATTTTTATTTGGGAGGGGAAGAGGGCAAGAGTTAAGTGGAATAAGTTGATCCTCCTGTGAAGATAGGTGAAGGCTGCCAGCCTAGCAAGATAGAATTTTGTAGATAATGCTGTCATTTGTAAATATTAATGTAAGCTACAGGCTTGTTTTCTTAAATGTGAAAAGACTGCATTGGATATTGAACTGAAAAAATGTAACAACAGTGCACTCTGCTATAAGAAAGCTAAGTTAAGTATTTTATGACTGCTTGATGTCAAAATTCGGAGCTGATATGTCTAGAGGGGGGCATCCTGCCTATTGTTTTAAGACCGGAGTTAATGGCTAGAATTTGCATGTATAAATGTCCTTTATTGCTCTGGTTTCTGACCAGGTGTAAAAAATGTAAATATAGTTTCTGTTAGCCTGGGAACACCAGAGAAGTGTGAAGAATGTAGTTATGTGAAGCAGCTCTGTGTTATCAATTTAAAGAGAGAGAATCAGAGAGCTCAGTGCATTTTGTCTTGAGAACATCCAACATCACTATATGTATGTTATTTAGAACTGTGTTTTCTCTTAGAAATAGCTAGGAATTAGGAAGATTAGACTAAGTGTTTTTCTGTGTTGATATTAGAACTTTTCTACAGTATTATTTTAAGTATTTCTCTGTGATCTCTGAACTCTTGACTTGCACTGTGTAGTAAGAAGCATTGTCTTGTGTTTTTATTATTTATTATTAAATATTTTAAACCTTCCAACTGTGGCTGTTTTATGTAGAGTTAATTTAAGCTCTAGAGTACATTGCATGTATATAGTGATACTGTACCAAGTCACTCTAATAAGCATTGACCGTTCATTCACACTTACCAGTTGGATAATAATATTGCACAGTAATAATTGGACACCCTTCAGAAGGGCCTTTGAGTAGCTGATATTAGTGGGTGCTGGTAGCTGGTACTACCTGTTAGACTGGGCAGAAAAGGGGTACAGCTGGAGAACCTGTGCAAGCCTTCCCCAGGAGTGTCTGTGTGGTTATATATAACTCTTATCTCAAAGTGTGTGTGTGTGTGTGTGTGTGTGTGTGTGTGTGTGTCAGCTACTTGGGCAGGGACATGAAGCACTATAGCTGTGCCAGCTGGGAGTCTTATTGGGGACCTGGAGAGAAAGGGAGAAACCAGCCCCAGACTGACTGTGATCTCTGTCTGCTCATAAGGGAAATTGCACCTTACGGTGTGTGTATTTATTATCCTTTCCCTATATGGACACCCCTCACTGGTTTTAGTGGTAGGAATTAAAGCTCCTTGATTGCTGGGCCAGTGCATGAGCATCACACCTCCCAGTAGAAGAAGAAGGTTTAGGATTACCTGGTTTGAAGGGATATTTTAGAGCTACACTATTAAAGTTCGTATATATAAAATAGCAAAAGGCTACAATTAAAAGTAGAAAGGGATGATGATGAAGTAGAGGGGGATTCATGAAATTATGAAAGAATTGTATTTTAGATGCAGATAATTAAGGAGAATAGCAACAGTCATGCAGAATAATGTATTCATAAAATAGAAGAAAACATGCTAAGAACTAAGCCAACTAATGGAGAAAGGAGAGTTTGCTGATAGCAATGATTGCAATTAGGGGTACAAACAATAGGCAAAAGGGGGTGGAATTTACTGGAGGAAGCTGGTAAAGGAGCCAAAGTACTGAGAACGAATACTTAGAGAGGGAATAGTAATAGAATGGGAAGAGGCCAAGAAGACATTTGGATTGTAGGCTAGTGATTGCCTTCCCCATCAGGGATTGATACTAGAGTCTAGACAAAGAGAAAGGGATAGGTGGACCCTAAATGAAAGACCTGAACTGGTTGAGTTTTTAATTGAATCTAGAACAGAAGCTGCTGTTAAAAAGGGATAATTAGTAGAGCATATAAGATATTGCAAGATAACTATATAAGTCAATCAGAAGCGGTCAGACAAGCTTGAGAAGAGAGATTAGATATGCAATTTACAAAGAAACAATGGTTGGATATATGTATGTCTCCCAAATATGCTACAAAATCTAGAAGATTTAGGATTTTTACCTAGAAGTGTTTGAATATATACTTTTATACCCCAAATAGACTCCAAACAGACTCCAAGGGGTATCTGGGAGCATAAGTATGTTCTCAGAGTGTAATGAAAATTCCCTGCAGAGTATTCTATTAGGAATACTGGGAGAGCAAATGTGTGTAACTAAGGAAATTGTTTTTTGAGCTGGAATACAGGATCGGAATTGCCTAGACACAGTAAGGCCTTTTTAAGTTTAATTCTGGTTGGCTGCCAAAAATGCAACTACTAGAAAATGGAAATCAAAATGTAAACCAACTATACTGGAAGTAGTGAGATAAAAGAGCAGGAAGTGGTATCTTTAGAAAAGGGTGGGAGTAAATTTATTAGAAAAATGGAATTTGTGGGAATAATACATGCAGAAAAATGTTTTGGAGGAAGAATAAGGTATATGAGAAGGCTAGAATTGAACAATTTATGTAATATTTGATTATATTATATATAACCATATATGTGATGTATAATGTTTGTAAATGTGAAATTGTTAATATGGTTTGATTAATTTTATATAAATGTAAGGGTGCCTATATCACAAGTCATAATTCAATAAAGGTGTTTAAAAAAAGAAAGCATGGTCAGGTAGGCAAACAAGCCTCTATCAAAGTTTGTCCTTCTCTTAAAAGAGCTCAATGCTGTGGGTAAATCAAGGCTTCCTGGAACTAATCTGAAGTCTACATGAAACAATTTTGTTTCTTAAGTGTTAACCAATTTGAAGAAAGGATGACAGTTGAATTCATATTAAGGGCATATTTTGCTTTCTAATAAATTCCAGAAATATACATATAAAGATGTCTAAATGTAATTTTGTACACCATGTGAATTTTCATTTTAGATTCCATGTTAGGTACTATCGTGACCTGCTTGGTGTGATTTTTGCTGTACAAGAGATAAACCAAGGCAGGAAGTTGTTGCCAAATATGACACTGGGATTCAGGATTTATGATTCTTGCTATTCAGATGGTAGAGCAATTCAAGGTACTCTAGCCCTCTTATCTGGGATACCGATAGCAGTTCCTAATTACATCTGCAAATCACATCCATTTCTACCTGGAATTATTGGAGAACTCATGTCACCACTATCAATTTCTATTGCTAGAATTTTGGGTGTCTACAATTTTCCACAGGTAAGAATGCTATCTGTAAACCATGTAATTTATATGCATTCTGATTAAGACATAGTTAAAGTAAAAAAATAAGAAAAAAATAAAATATGTAAGTGGTATAATCCTTTTCATTTTCAGTTCTGCGGCATTACACATCAGAAACAGAGATAAAGGATAAGCACTTTGTGTTATATCTTATTTTCCAATGTTTGATGCAAAATATACTTCCTACCTAGATCTCAATATATCCTAGTTCCACCCCCCCAGTTCCCCTTTTTCTGACACTCGCCTTAGCTCCCCTCTCTCTTCTTCATTATCTCCTCCTTCCTCCCTGATTAAACCCTTTATTTTCCTTCAACTGCTCTCATCCCACTGCCCACTTGTATGCTTACTCTCACCTTTAAATCTTTTGCCTTTTTCTCAAGGTGTTCTCCTGGACTCAATCACAAAATGAACACTAGTTTATCTGTTCTTTTTCTATCCTCTTTTGGACACCGCCCCTTTAATTTCTTTGCTTCTTCTTCATTTCTCCCATGCTTCCCTGCTCTTGCATTCAAACTCTATCTACAATTTCCTTTTCCTTTCCTACTTTACTAACATTACAGTTGCATTAATATATCATTTCCTTATGTATAGTGCCCAATGCACCTCATTCTTATTTGGAAATTGTTAAAGTATTATGCTATTAGAACAGAGTGTGTTTTTGTGTGTAATGTATTAGTTTAGAGCTTTTCTGCTGTGTTTTTGTGTGTAATGTATTATCATGGAGCTTTTCTCCCCGGGCCTCCACTGAAAACGGGCTTTCGGGCCCAGTGGACTTCCCCGGTTATCAAACTAGAAATAAATAAATAATAAATAAATAAATAAATAGTGCAAGTTGTATTTGTTACAGTAGAAAATGATGTCACCAACTGCCAAGTGTTCTGAATGACAAGACAGACTGAATTTATCATATGTACTTGAGATGGTCTATGAATTTGTGCTGTGACTGTTAAAATACACTGGAGCTAGCTTACCTGCAAATGCTTACCTTTTAATTGTTAACACTAATCAAGTAGTTATAAGGTTTATGGATGTGGTGAAAGAGGACATGCAGGTGGTTGGTGTGACAGAGCAAGATGCAGAGGACAGGAGGAAATGGAAACAGTTGATCTGCTGTGGCGACCCCTGATGGGAGCAGCCGAAAGAAGAAGAATCAGGTAGTTACTTACCAGCAAGACTGCCATCACCATTACATTTTTCCTGTGATATGCATAACTCCTCACATCCTCCATGTAGAGGGCTGTGCTAAATCCCTGTGCTCTGTCCGTGGTTTTTATAATCAGCTCTGAGGTTACTGCAATTTGAGATAAGGGGACTTAACACCTTTATGACAGCCTTTGGGTCTCTCATAAGTCATTGAGTGCTGTTGAGCTTTTGCTGAATTATAGTCAGCAAAACATACCATACTAAGCAGCAGTTTTATTACTGAGCCAGTGCTGAAAGCAGGTTCATAAGCCAGCAATATAGCTATGTGACATCAATTCTGGACTGTGATCACCTGTAGCCTTAAAAAGAATTAGGCTGCATGCCATATGCAACTTGGTGGATACACTTAGTGAACAGCATGCAACTTAGAAATAAAAAAAAAAAAAAAAAAAATATATATATATATATATATATATATATATATATATATATATGTTGCTTTCAGATTTTGTAGTTTTTCATGCAGTTTCATACATCTGTTGCATTGTCTGTACATGATTTACAGCAATGTAATAGCCCATTACATGAACATAAAAAGTATGGAAAAAAGGTTTTCTGTCGTCAGAATGAATGCAGGGGAAAAAAACATCCATTTTTATGACTCAGATTTTTCTGAAAGAAATTGTATACAATCTGAGGATACATATTTATTTTATTAAGGGGCAGCTGGACTAATCCAGGTGGTCCTTTTTCAACTGCAACATAGGAAAAGAAATATATTACTGAAACAGTTGGCATCAGCAAAAGAGGGTTACAAAGTCAACCCAATACCATAGACATACATACAGAACAACATCCACAAATGTGCCATACATTTGTACACAAAAACACATACACGCATAGACTGCATATACACATATGTGTGTGTGTGTGTGTAAATATATATATATATATATATATATATATATATATATATATATATATATATATATATATTGATAGATGTTGATGATATAGATACAGATATATTAATGCACAAACACAGTCCTTGGCATGTTGTAACCTGACTGTGTATTTAAGCATAGCGACTCTATGTTATTCCTACACAGAAAAAAGGCACCAAAACACTGAACGTTTTATTGTATCACCTTCCTTTTAAGTTAACCTGGCAATGTCAAATCCCATTAAATAAATGAACTTAGCAGACAGTTGTTTTTCATACCCCCCATATGAACCTGACAACGACATACATTTAAATTAACTAATATTTTATACTCTGTTAGGTATTATGCAATGTATCTTTATTTGAATTATGTTCATGTACCATTTATATGTGCAAAATAATTAATTAAGGGCTTATAAAAATAAATAACTCAGATAAAAAGAGCTATCATGACATTATGGCAATATACATAATTCACTAACTGAATTAGGGAATTTGAGGTACAGACCACAAGATTTTAATTATTTTACTGTGCATTTAAATTGTATACTTAATTATTTAAGCCTGTGATCTGCAGATCAAATTATTTCTACTAAGCACAATTCCAAATATAGCTTCAGGGGACTCATGGCATCTTCTTAGGTTTATAAGTTCATAGGTGTTTATTGGGAAAATGACCACAAGGGCCTTTTTTCCCAAAAACATTTTTATTAAATTTTGTTTATAAACATGGACATAAAGTATTAGAAATAAACAATATAAAACATAACTATTTACACTATATACAAACATCCATGATAAACATTCGTTTTATCCAAGAAAGGCAATCAATATTTATCTAACAATCTTTCCAATTTTTGCCAAGCTAGTCTTTTGTGTGTTGCATTTGATGATCTCTGATAAATAGTTTGCATTTCTTTTTTACATACAGATTTTGCTATTGAAATAAACTCAGCAAACATAAGATCTTGCTTATTTTTCCAGTTCAATGTAATTATTTTTCGAGCAATAGCTAGAATTAACCAAAGCACAGGTAACTGATGTCTAGGAATTACACTTGGGGTAGGAACATTGAATAATATCAAAGAGCTAGAAATCTGACAGTTATCAGACCACAGGGCTTTTGTGAAATGTCTAAAATCACTCAAATATTGTGTAAGAGTTCTAGATTCGATGAACATATGAGCCCAGTTGGCTTCAAGAATATCACCACACCTCCAGCATTTGCTTTCATTACTCTTGGTTATAAGGTCAATTCTGTGTGGAGTGCAAAAGCTTTTATGAATAAATCTCCAGGTATATAGTCTCCAATATAAAGATGATGAAGGGTTTTTATTGAATTTAATAACTGTTTCTTATTATTGTCAGATAAAGGTTCACTATTAATCTTTATGGAGTAATTCCAAAAAGCTGGGTCAAAAGTAATCAAGTCTTCTCGTAGGATTTTATATACAGGTGATACGCTTAATTTATGCTCAATGTTCATTGAACTACACCATATGAATAGTTGTATCAATCTTGGCATAATATCAGTTTCCATATTTATTGACAATCTCACTTTATTTTCAACAAACCGTCTTAAAGATTGAATACAGAGTCAATTATCTTGACAAACATTTTCCCCCAGATTTACTAATCTTCCATGCAGAACTAATCTAGTCCTGCAAGGAAGTGACAGTTGAAGAGGAGGATGGCAGCACGCCATGCATATTAATGAAGGTGCACTGCCTGAGCTCCAAATTCTACACCGAGCATGGACGAGTGCAGGGGGCATGTCTGAGAGCAGAGCTCTCAGAATAAACACACCCCTGCAAAGTAGAACAGAAAAAAGTGAAAATAAATGAGCGAGACGAGACTGCTCATAGGTGTCTGCATATCCCCACCAATAGTCCCCATGTGTTCAACAGCAACAGTACATTGAAATAAAACAAAGAAACCCTTGTATTTATTTTTCTTAAAACCCCGAGTACAGCTAACCATGGGTGCATGGGTTTGCCCATCGCTTAGCTACAGTTAAAGCAGCTGGAAAGGCTGAAGAGAATAACAAGGAATATATATGTAAATGAAGCAGCACAGCAATAGTGTAGTTGTTAGAGTATCCGTCTAACAAACAGGCATTCCCAGTTCGAGTCCCACTGCAGCACATATCATTTTCCATGTGAAATCTGTATATGAACATATTCTTACATCTTTTTGCCGTATAACCTACATAATAACATTTAAATGTGAACTGGAGTACTGCATGAACTGCACATGTGAAGTGTCAGTGTCATAATGAATAAGGCACTAGTAAGCAGGTTTAAGCACAAATAAGCACTAGTAAGCGTGTCTAAGTGAGTTTGGCAGGGGTAAGCATTGCCTACACAGATTAAGCAAGGTAGAAGCTAACTGAGTGTAAGAAACTGTAACCGGAGGTTAGCAGTGCTTACTGTCGTGCAAACCCACGCAAACCTGCTTACAACAGCTTTAAAGTGCTTTAATCACTCTGGATCCAACTGCACATGTTCTGCCCAGCAACAAAATAAACTCCCTCTGCAAGGCTCAAACCCAGGACCCTGTATACTATAGTCACAGTAGTTAATCACTAAGCCATCATAGCAACAGATATGCATGAGGTATCAGCAAACTAATCCTCATCACAGGAAAATCAAACTAAACATGTGAACTTAATCTATGTACAGTGTGATGTTGGATAACCTGCCACAAAACATAAATATGTGAACTGGAGTACTGCAGTAAGCATAGATTTGAGGTGTTTTTGTAATAAAGTGTAGAAGTCCCCAGGTCCCCATACAGTGTATGTACACATGACTCACGGATACCAGACACATGTATACTGTAATGAAGAATACATCATTGCCAAATGGCAAATATAGTGCTAATTAACTATTAAGCAATGCTAACCACAGCTCAGCTCAAGTTAGTAAGTGTAAGCAATGTATAGAGGAGACAATTCAATCTGCCTAGTGGTATACCTCTTTAAACAGTGCCAACCTCATGTAAGCAGGTCTGCCCATAGCTTAGCCTTTTCAAAACTGGCCAATCACAGGGAAGTCATGAAAATGGCTGTATTTAAACCCCACAGGTGGGAATACTACCCATAACTGGTTGTAGCTTCCTACTGCAGGCAGAATGGCTGGTGTGGGTGAAGGCACTCAATTTAGAGAGCAGCACTGGGGCATCCAGGACTGGAGTCAAAAATCATGGTATGGCTCCTGGAAAAACACCATGATCAGAGACTACTGTAGGGCTAGTACCAGAGCTCACAGTATAAAATGGAGGCCTGGGACAGTCTCGCCCATGACCTCACCAATACTATAGGTATCCCCCAGACTGATGAGCAGGTCAGGCACCACGTTGCTGACCTTAAGCAGCGGAGGGGGGGATGTACTGGAACAGTGGATCCAGGAGTCTCGGCAAATGCCCAATGTCCCAATACTGAGTAAGTACTTATTCTACCAAGTAGTAAATAATTGCCTAGCTTGTGTATACTATGGATAGGTATGGCTAAATATCACTGAGTTTCTCTGACAGCTGCAGATGAGCGGGCTGCAAACCAGCAAGCCCATGATGCTAGGCTGCAAAGGCTGCATCATGAGGCAGGTTAGTAATCAGTCTGCATGTACTGTCATAACAAATAAATATAAGAGCCTTAGAAAGTGTTGTACCAGTAGAAATAAATGTGTCATAGTCAGTGAATAAAGGTATAACCCCTGGAGTGCTTCTGTTTACTCTTCTCTCATATGTTGGCAATCTGTTCCATACTATAAATAGTACTGTTGTATCTTAAGCAGTGTCACCCACACCGTGGTATGCAGATAAAATGGGCATGAAGTCCTGCATAACAATGCTGGAAGTGCTAAGAGGTCAGTTATATTGTACAAATTAGGGAGACTTAGATAGAAAACAGTTGAAAGTGTTACATAATTTCCCTGATAGCACAGTGTACTGTGATGTTAGCTATAATATTTTGTCACACACAGCAGGGGTTTGAATCCTGGGAGTGCTACTAAGTTGTATGCATAATCATACCCCACAACTGTACAGATTTTCATACAATGTTCAGATAGAAAGCTGTATGCATAATTACACCCAACAGTACAGAATTTGTTAGAATGTTCATATTGTAAGTTTTATGCATATTCATACCACACAATTGTTCCAATCTGTACAGCATGTCCAAATAAATGGTCCATATCACCAGCTTGGTACCCTGTTCCCCTAAAAATCCAGTGTAATGATCCAAGAAATGTAGGCAGCTGTCAATGACATATAACTGATAATCAAACGTGTACATAGTCAGAGAATGTATATGGAAACAAACCTGTCATTCTAGCACCTCACCCAAAGTGTATGACAGCAATTCTCAACATATGTTGCATTAACACCTGCAGCCTGTCACACCTGTATGTAAGACACAGGTAATGTATATAATAATATATAAACATACCAGTGTACAATATAAGGCCATTGTGTAGTGTAATAATACATGTAAGGGAAAGACCACTGTAGTGACTAAGAATGTTGTGAAAACTACAAGGATATATTAGTTGTTAACTGAACTCTCTCTCTCTCTCACCCTTACCATATGTGCATAATAACCCAATGACACTCCTCAAATGATATGTGTACACTCCAAACATTTGTTGGGACATATGTCCTAATGGTTTATAAGTATACACATTTGTTTCTATGCATGTGCTATGTGAAAATACACCCCTGTTGGTGGCCTGTTGCATCAATGAAACCTGCATGCTACTGTAATGGCCACTGTTGTTCCATATATGCATGTGTTCTGCTTACTCTGCAAGTGTGTTAAATCTGGTGTGTTGGGTTAATGGAAATACTTATGCATGCTGTTATAACTAATTCTAAATGCTGTTGACTGTTACTAACCCATATCTGCCATAAACCTGTGGTGACAACACAGCTTGTATGGGAAGGCCGGTTCCAGCAGACCCACCTGTCCCACCTCAGCTGGCCATGGCACCGGGCACCGGCACATCTGGGGCCCAGCCTGGGACCTCCACCTCATGGGCCCTGTGCCACCTTCAGGTGGAACTGCTGCAGGGGATGGGGTTCACCCCCCCTCAGAACAGGCACAGTGAGAAACCTGCCCCCCTTCAGCAGGTCCAGGCCATGGTGTGTAAGGAGCTCGATCTGGAGTATTGAGAGCGACTACGCCAGCTTGAGGGCCAAGTGGTGCTATTAGAGGGTGAGCCTGCCACTCCTACACAGCCCCCCCAGCACAGCCACTTTCGGGGCTGTGAAGGTGCAGTGGTGACTGCCCATGGGTTGGGGACCTCAGTCTCACTGTTTCCAGTTGGGGGCTCATGGGCTTGCGATTTCCAAACACCCCTCCCTGCCCAAGGTGTTTACCCCCCACATGTGTCATATACTGGCCCTGTATGCATCTTGTGTATCTTGTCTGTTAACCTACCCAACCTACCTCCCCAAATATACCTACTACCCCTCCCCAACATCCCACTATCACCTGAAAAAAAGGGCAATCTGTTCCCACAAAAAAATCTTGCCCCATACATAGCTGTCCATTTCACACGTGTCCACTGGGCACATGTAATCTGGTCTAATTGGCATCACAATGAATATATGTTGTCCTCACCCCTCTCCCAGGGGTTTGAGGGTCCAGATGTACCTGCAAATATAGTGCATATGCACAGCTGTTGCTGTAGAACAAATGGACAGCTATGGACCTTTCCTATACACTTTCTGCATATGCCTAGCTATTTTCCCTACTGTCTTTCCCTCTTTGTGCTCCATTTTCACCACTTTCCTATCAACCCCTTTTTCTTTTCTTTTAAAGGAATTAGTGCGGGGGTAAGTGGCAGTAAGCACTGGTAAGCAGTGGTAAGTGGGTTTGCATGGGTTTGCGCAGGGGTAAGCTATGCCTACACAGGTTGAGAGACTTGAAGACAACTGACTGTGAGAAAACATAAGCGGAGGTTGGCAGTGCTTACCATCGCACAAACCCGTGCAATCCCACTTACAACTGCTTAAAAGTGCGTTAATCACTCTGTAGCCAATGTCCCTTGTTCTGCCCAGCAACAAAATAAACTGCCTCTCCAAGGATTAAGCACTTGGGCTTCAGACCAGTTGTTTTACATTAGGAAGGTTTGTGGCCTGCACTGTGGTGGCAAGACAGGTAGCTTACATCCTTCTAAGTTGGGAACTGCTGATTGAGAGCTCAGTGTCTGTTATTCTAAAAGTGTATTAGTTCTGGTTTAAGCACTTGGGCTTCAGGCCAGTTATTTTACGTTAAGAAGGATTGCGGTCTGCACTCTTGTGGGAGGAGAGGCTGGACTCTGCCCTTCTGAGCAGGGAATTTCTGGTTAGAGGCTTATAGTGCCTGCATATTCTAACTGTTTCTTACTGAAATCGGTACACCTTGTTTGCTGTAGCATAGACTAGATACAGGCCTGCTGAATCTAGCTTTATTTGTATGCTTGTTGTTTGTTTATTTCCCTGAAATGCTAATTCCACCTAAAACGCGGCCTTTTAGCACTTCTGTGGATCCCTAGTGATATCTGCATTGCTTACTGTACTTATGTCCTTGTTTCACTTGAAAGAAAGTTACTGTTTGTCATTTTTGCATTTAAGTTACCTGTAACACATTGCATTTAAGTTACCTGGCACTTGCTCACTAAAGCAATTATATAAGTCAGCTCTAAAAAATTAAAAGCACTACACCCTCACAAACTCCCCTTGAGTACCTTGTTCCCCATTGGCCCTTTTTTTCAATTATAAAGGAATTACCAATACTATTCTAGCATGTCCATAGGTCAGTTGTCAATCTCCTCTCCGGTCCAGCTGGTGAATCTGGGAATCTTGAGGCAATGTTACAACTGCCTCATGTACACAGACAACCCTCTCCTCCTCCCAACAAATTCCAACACATGTGAGAGATGCAACCATATAGCCAAACTGGAGGCTAAGCTCTCTCAACTCAGTACTGGCGTAACCAGTCAGGAGGAGAAGGAAACCACACTCACTACAATTCCAGTCTCACATAGACCTACCACGACAACAAACCAAACACATAAACACACAAAAACATACTCGGAGGCTCTAAATAATAATCTGCCTAAGCAGCAGAGACCTCCAAAGCAGACACCCAAGCAACCGCTACCCCAAAACAAAACACGTGCAACACATAGCTCACAAAACCAGTGTGCCGAACAGTCACAGCCCTTAAGGCTAAACAACACACCTGATACACTTGTAATAGGTGACTCTATCATCAGGCACACTGACGTCCCGCTCACCAGGCTGAACAAAGAGAAGGTCATGGTGAGCTGCCTGTCGGGCGCTAGGATCCGCCACATAACACAAGCACTCAGGTCACTCCAAGGCAAGTACAAATATGACTCAGTCATTGTCCATGCTGGTGTGAATGACCTGAGACGTACCTCCCTGGACTACATGAAAAGAGACATAGAGGAGCTCTCTGAGCATGTAGCCAGGCCGGTATGACCCTGACCTTGAGTAGCATCTTACCCTCACCAAGAATGATGCCACAATATGAAGACAAGATGATCAATTTCAACAATTGGCTTAAGTGTTGGTGTCATTCAAAGGGGATCCAATGCCTGTCAGCCTGGGATGACATGCTCGACAAGCCACGATGCTTCGCTAGGGATGGCTTGCACCTGTCACCCCTGGGCTTTCGGATATTGGTAAAGGCTCTTGCTACCCCCATAGTGCCTTTTTTAGGCAAGGCTCAAAAGGCAAACCCACCTCCATAGGTATCACAAGGGATAAGAAACTATGAGTAATGCTACTCAACGCCAGAAGTCTAAACCTCAAGATGCACTTTTCGAAACTCTCTTTAGCATGGAGAACATCGATATCTGTGCAGTAACAGAAACCTGGTTCAAGGCTCCCGAGAGCACCCCAACACTAACAGGTTATACCTCATACCATGCTTTTCGGCCCCAAAACTTGGACCGAACCACAAAAGGAGGGGGAGTATCAATATTCATCAAAGATACCCACACCTCCAGGTTGGTGGCACAGCACAAAGCATCAGAGACTATCCATGTGCAACTAACTGTGGGTAAAACTGCCTTCCAGTTTATAGCCTGCTACAGACCACCCTCCCAAACACAGGAACCCCACTTGGCCTTCCTGAGAATACTGGAAAATATGAAGGTCTCTCCAAACACCATTAAATTTGGCGACTTCAACTACCCAAACATAGACTGGGAGCATTACTCTAGCTCCAACACCCTAGCCCTAAGGTTCCTAGAATTTATAAACTCAAATGCTATGGAAGAACTTGTTACCACTCCCACAAGAGGGGAAAACATACTGGACCTGATCATCACCAACATGGGGACACTATGCTCCAGACCAGAAGTGTATCCCTCACTGGTAAGATCAGACCATAAACTAATCTCACTGGATATTCACATCCCGACCCCACCCCCTGCCAGAAAACCACAGTGAAAAAACTTCTCTAAAGCAAATTTCACATGCCTCAAAACCGAGGCGAAATCCTTCAAAGACCCGGGCCTGTGGAAAATACGGCCCAGACCGCAGAACCCTTTATAAACACATTCTATGAACACCTTCAGGAATGCATGGAAAATGCAATCCCAAATAAAACCATGACCCAATCCTCCAAAGGCAGACGTCCTGTCTGGTGGACCCCAGCCATAAACAAACTATGCAATAGAAGGAGGAAGCTACTACATGATAGAGCAAAATCCCAAAAAGGGAAGGCATCTCTGATCAGTATTAGCAAAAAACTACGGGCACTCATAAAATCGTTCAAGGCCAGCTTCGAGAGAAAAATTGCACAGGACACTAAGGATAATCACAAGGCTTTCTTTAGTTATGTTAGGAACCTGGGTGGGAATTCCCAGATATGCTCAGAATTAGTCCAAAATGACAAAAAATACACCGAGCCCACAGACATTGCCAACATCCTAGCTGACAGGTTCAGTGCAAACTTCTCCCTCTCCCCACCAAAAGGGCAAATATCTATCCCAACAGAGTGCTGCCCCTGACATCTCAGATGCTCAGGTAAGAGCCCTCTCCAAAGCAAAAACACAGCATCAATGGGACCAGATGGTGTCCCGGGCGTCCTACATGAACTCCAAGAAGAGCTAAACCCAAACATAAAACTACTGTTCAATCTCAGCCTTACTACAGGATATGTACCCAAAGAGTGGCGTACAGCAACAGTGGTCCCTCTCCACAAAGGTGGTGCCTCAACGGATCCTGGAAACTATCACCCCATAAGCCTGACTAGCTTGGTCTGCAAAGCTATGGAAAGGATCATCATGGACCTCATAAATAAAGATATTGGGGACCTACAGACACTGGATCCTACCCAGTTTGGCTTTGTTAAGGGCAGATCCTGCCTCTTAACCCTGGTTGATTTCTTTGAAACAGTCACCAAGGCCATTGACGAGGGGAAGGTGGTCCACACAGCCTACCCGGACCTCACAAAAGCCTTGATACAATACCCCACTCGGGCATTATAGATAAGCTCACCAGCTTAAATATAAACCCCTATGTCACTAGATGGGTTGCAAACTGGCTCAAGGACAGAACCCACATGGTTAGAATTGCTGGAGCCATGTCAGACTCCAAACCAGTTACAAGTGGCGTCCCACAAGGCTCAGTCCTGGGACCTCTCTTGTTCGGTATATATTTCTCGGCAGTACAGGCCAACACGGATGGACTGTGGCTGACCAAGTTCGCAGATGACTGCAAACTGGGCGCCATAATCAACTCTCCAGCCGACACAAGCATCCTCCAAAAGGGCCTCATAGAAACACACAACTGGTGCCAGAGCCATGGCCTCAAGTTAAACGCCAAAAAGTGTATAGTCATCCCCTTTGGCAAAAACAAAGTGCCCACAAATTACCACATAGGTGGTAATCCATTAAGTACAGAAGAAGTCATTAGGGACCTGGGGACCCAAGTTGATAGCAATCTCTCATTTGACAACCACGTGGCCAAAGTGGTTAGAAAAACATTTTATATAGCCCACCTAATCATGAAGGGATTCACATCTAGATCAGGGGAGGTCATCGTACCTCTTTACTCATCCCTCATAAGGCCCATAATTGAGTACAATGCCCCTTTTGGGATGTACCTTACCAGACACCTGCAGCAACTGGAAAGACCCCAAAAGTACCTCACCAAGAGGATCGAAGGGCTCAAACAGATGCCATATGCTGCCCGGTTAAAGAAACTCCAGCTCTACTCAGTGGCATACTGCCTGCTCAGAGGTGATCTGTGCCTGACATATAAAGCCATGTCCGACCCGGAATTAATGGACATGCTGCACCTCAGAAAATCCAAATCCCATCGAGCTACGTGCTCGAGAGACTTGAACCTCAGCACTGAAATAAATAGGACATGCTGGAGGGACAGATTCATAACCCAGAGGCTCCCTTCATTCTGGAATAAAATCCCAGTCCAGGTTAGGCAGAGTCCCACATTGACTCTCTTCAAGAGGAATCTTGATGAGTGGATGGGAGATTGTAGGTTTACCCCAGCCATCACTTCTGTGTCACTGTTAGACAGAGGCACAGTATACTAACCTCAAAAAAAGGCATAGCAAAATTAATTTAAAATGGGTGGCGAAAGCCAAACACACTCTGGCTAGGCTTATAAATGCCCTAGGGCAGATAGCCTAGTATGAACCTATGAACCTATGAACCTAAGGCTCAAACCCAATGACCCTGCACTCCATACACAAAGTGATTTACCACTAAACCATGACAGATATACATAACTTGAAGTTTTCACAAATATATCATGCAGCACAATCAGTCAACAGTACAGGAAATGTATTATTATCACACCACACAACCTGTTAATGCAAGAAGTCTGGACAAAGTATGCCACACTGTGGGTACAAATAGGGATATATGTCAATTAGTGCTCTGATACACTTAAAATGTTGCTAGTTACACAGTTATATGTATTAGAACACATATGTAGAAGGAGATGAAGTCTAAAACACAAACGTGTTGCCACTAGTTACTGACTTCAATTTTGCAATCATCCATGACAATTGCCAAGTGAATGAGGAACAGGCCAAAATATGAGCCGAACATTGATGGACATATGGACAGATATATATCAGTAAATGTAGACAGATAGACAGCTATATGTAGATATATATTAATGTATGACTCACGAATAATCATATAACATCAGTTGTATATAGATACATACATATGTTCATATGTGTATATATATATATATATATATATATATATATATATATATATATATATATATATATATATATATATATATATATATATATATATATAAATATAGCCATATGAGATATATATAGGTACATACACATGTACACACACAAAAGGTATTAGTAGCCATACATATGTAGAAGTAGTGTGGAAGTACTGGGTGCAAAGTATATCCCTCAGCCACAAGACCTTCAACTGCCATCTGTGAAATGTGTAGTGTGGCAACCATTCCCACAAATGAGAATACTGACATTAAACATATACCCACCCACAATTCAAAGGACATGACACGATACACAGCTATGCATACACAGATAACCTTTATTCGTGTACTATACAATAATGTATGCCAGTACTGACACCACATAAGGTTTGAAATATGTAATCAGTGATGAATGCAAGGCCCAAACAAAACAGTAGATGAATGCAATGTGTATATATACCATACTATGCTGTTCAGGCCAAAGCCTTCAATTAGTGCAACAGTAAGAACAGGATTCGCCTTCACGATACGTAACAATCAACAATTACAGATGTAGTTCAGCAGCCTCCAATTACACCCTATAGTCAAGCCCTAGGGGGGAAAGTAGCACTTGTGTTAATGTCACAGTATCTTGTACATCACATTGCTTAACCTAACATCTCACTATCACACTGCTTAACCTAACATCTCACTATCACACTGAATGACCCTCGTCTTAACAGTTATATCCCTGAAAATATGTCATAGCCTAGGTTAATGGCATAGAACCCCCCCCCCATAAAAGGCTGTACAATGGCAAGGAACACTATATACCACACACTTACCTCTGGAATGTACAAGGGCACATATGTGGTTTCCAGCTGTTGCCCCATATATATGGACTTGGCCCAACAGTTGGTGTGGGAGTCCATGACATGACTGAGATGATAGCAGTAATGCTAGCAGTAAATAATGATAGGCCATTACCTAACAATCCTGCCTGTATCACAGCAGGACAAAGACTGGCATATATGTGGAGGACAGCGGCAGGAACATAGGGCCATATTTGCATTATTGCTGTTACACACCCTGGAAATTGCTGGTGTTACAGGATTCATTGCAGCATACCCTTATGCAGGGATACAGCATTGAAATACCAATGGATGTAGCTATGTACTGATAGCACTCAACAGACAGAATGCCACAGATATATCTGGAACAATACCTGTGTGGTGCACAGACAAAACCTAACAGCCAGCCCCCTGGTATCATATGGATAGGGCCACAGTTGAGAGCTATGCAGACAGACAACATTCCATGAAAAAGTACCATGTACACAGAAACCCTGTAAGAACAGCAAGATACAATGCACACAACAACACTACTCATGCTGTCTGTAAGTCTGGAACCTTACCCAAACGTGGATTTAGCCTGTGTCTGCAGGTTCTTCTGTAAGAGGTATTGCTACCTGCTGTCTGTAACACTAATGTCCACACACAAGAAGGATGTCATCCATACTGGAAAGGTGAAGGGACAACGCCCACAGAAGTCAGAAATTTATAGTACAGGGTTGCCATGACAGTGGTTATCTGAAGTACTACACAGCAGGCTGCATGCAATTAGCAGCTGGTGGACACTGACTGCTGCAGAGGCCACCACCTGATCATGTGCAATACCAACAAGAGCATGCTGCAATCTATTCAAACCAGCTCAATCACTCTACTGGAGAGACTGAGAGAGAGAGAGAGAGAGAGAGAGAGAGAAAACTAATTCAAGAAAGGTCACAAAACTCAGGGTTGTGTTACAGCGGAAAAAATATAACAATTATGCGAAACAGATATGCATTTACTTGCATGTAGTAAATGGCATAGAATAATAGGATGTATAATGTGAAAGGATGTACATATGCCATCAGCACTTGTTCCTGTAATGATGTTCTGCTCAACAACTGCACTGGACAGTAGTGTCAGTCCCTGTGGGCAGTGGGACATACCTGTCAAATGTGCAGACCAGCAGTGAATGGCAAAGATGTGACCCATGATATCTGTGTTCTGTAAATTGCTGTGGCCAGCAGCTGGTGGGGGTATTAATATTGCCATAACATACACATGGGTGAGAGACCACACCACCTGCAGGACAGTCATGTTAAAGTGTAGCATAGCATGCTCATCTGCCACAGCAGTATAATATGCTTATCTAAAGTTTGTCACCATATATACCCCCCTAATGTTAGTCTGTGTTCACATGTGACACCTGTCTGTGTTGCAGCAAGGCAGAACAGTTCAGCTGTGAAGTAAAGAGGGTTACATGAGCGTGGTCCAGATGTTCGTATGCACCCCACATACAGATACATATATATGTGTGATACATATTCACAGCTGTGTATGTCTACAGAACCTTGGACAGTTATACATTTATATAGGTATATGAACAACACATAATTATATCTACACATATATGCACATATGTATATATACATACACATATATATACAGACAGATATATATATATATGTGTGTGTGTGTGTGTGTGTGTGTGTGTGTGTCTGTGTGTGTGTGTATGTCTATATATATAAATATATATATATATATATATATATATATATATATATGCTGCGGTAGTACAGCAGTAGCATTCTTGACTCACAGCAAGAGGTTCTCCTGTTCAATTCTTGGCTGGAGTGCCTTCTGTGTGGAGTCTGCATGTCCTCCCTGTGGTTGAGTGGCCATTGAAAGACATGCATGAATGGGCATGCCTTCGCTGAAGGTTGGGCGTCAGGTTGGCAACTCGGGGCCATAAAAAAAATCTATTGCCAATCATTAGTGGAGCGGAGTTCCACTGTGGCGACCCTTAACCAGGAAAAGCTGAAAAGACAAACATATGTATATAAATATATGTATGTATATATATATATATATATATATATATATATATATATATATATATATATATATGGATTCCTATTACAAGAACGAAAGTTCGCTACTTCAAACTTGTAATAAGAAGCCTCACTTCTGCGTAAGTTCACTTTAGTGAAAGTGAACTTTTGCGTAAGTGCTCTTCACTGGAAAAACCGCAGCACAGTGGAGGACATAAAAAACAAGCTATATCCTCCACTATGGTGTGATAGTCACGGACCTTAGGGTTAGGGCATGGGTTATAGTAAGGGGATATTTACTATGACCCATGCCCTAACCCTAAGGTCTGTGAGTACTGCATGGAAGTTCAGTACAACACCCATTCGTTGTACTGAACTTCGCGTAAGTGCACTTTCGATTAAGTGCACTTTCGCTGCAGTGAGCATTCCATGCACTATTTTGAATTTGTGAAAATTCGATCTAGTGTATAGAACCCATATATATATATATATATATATATATATATATATATATATATATATATATATATATATGTCAATACATGTCCCCTGCCATGACATGTGTGAGAGGAGAGAACATCACACATCAATATACAACATACCTACAGTACATGGCTGCAAGATGGAGTGTGGAGTGTGCTGTGTAAACCATGTTGGGAACACATCTCAATTGTATGAGAAGGTGGGATATATATGTTGATGAAGGGTATTAGGCACATATTGGTATGTAGGTCTGGTTGGGTGACAAACAAGACAGCATACAGGGCTGGTATATGACACATGTGGTGGTTAAACACTGTGGACGGGTAGTTACATTTGGAATGTGGAGGCTATTGAGCCCCCACATGGAAGCAAAGGGAACATGATGTCCACCCATGGACAGTCATGTCAGCATCTACATGGACATAAAGGTGCCTGGGCTGTGGGCTGGGCAGGAGGGACATACATGTCAAACCTTGTGTATGTGTACTGCATGCCTCCAGGTGATGTAGCACATACTCTGTGGAGCTCCCTATGCACAAGACCCTTGACCTAACTGGGTGACAGACATATGTCTGTGTGTGCTCCATGGGGGGGGGGCACACCATCCCCTGAGGTGGTTCCACATGAAGGTAGTGATGGAACAGTAGATAATGAGGTTCCATGGTGGGTCATGGATGTGATGTGGACTGGTAACATGTGCACATTAGGTGGGAGTGGTGTTTCTGCTGGCAAATAACCCCTACACATACTGGTGTGTAACTGTCATGGAACACATGTGGGCTGTAATAGTCCACACAATCCCAGAACATGTCCAACAGCATGCATAGATATTTCCAATATCACAGAATGGCAGATGTGTAGCAATCACATAGCAGGCATACTACATGCATATGTGGAAACATAGTGGCAGTGACAATGGCATGCATGTGAAATACCCTGTAGCAGCCCAGCAACTCTAGTGTTCCCACAGGGAGCATGTCTATAAACACATAGCAGAAAGTGTTGTACAATACAATATATGACCCAATGGTACATATACCGGAGACATACCACTAGCATTATGTGAACATTATGTTGGAGCTGATATGGTGGTGGGAGACTGATATGTGCATTGTATTATGGCAAACTTGACATATGAGTTGCTCAGGAATATTTCCATCATTGTGTCTTTTAGGAAGTATGGCGCACCCAAGGAATCCCACCTACAGTGCCGCTGAGGATGAAATTATAATCACCAGCATCATCCAGAACTACCAGCTGATGTTCTCACAGACAAGCCAGGACCAGCAGGAGAGAACAGCCATGTGAAATGATGTGGTCTGCAGGGTGAATGAGGTGGGGATGCACAGCCGTACATATGAGCAGGTCCACCATTATTGCAGTGACCTGCTCCGCCATGTACATTGCCGTGCCACTGCCATGTGGGGAGACCACCGTGCAACAGGGGGGCCATAACATCCACCCCCCTCACCAGAGTGGAGGAGCTGCTCATGAGCCTGGTAGCACCTGCCCACCCACAAGATCTACAGACTTATATAGTCATGGAGGTGGGTGCTACACACACACCAGACATGGAGCATGCAGGTAAGGTTCCAGGGCATATCATAGGTTCATAGATAGGTTCATAGATTAGTACTACATATCAGTAGACTACTGTAGTGTATGCATCTGTACAAGTAGATCATGCATATGTGAGATGTAGGGTCTGTTGCTATGTAGTACTGATAGGCAGTAATGCATAATCTGTAGTACTGTGGACTTCAGCTGTTGTTGTACTGTAATATTGCAGACACCTTGTAGCAATGCCACAGCTGTGGCCACTGACATCAACTCTATCCCATCTCAATGTAGGTACCTCTGGGATACCAGCAAGGCAGCGGCAGGATGCTGGTGAGTATGGTTTAAGGTTATGTTTGGCAATTCACTGTGCATGTCATAGCTAAGGTGTAGGCCATGTACACATCTTACACACCTACCCATAATGCATGCTGTACATGTGCAATGACAGAGCACACCCCTCGCTAATGGGATTACCAGCCTCAAACACATGCAATACACAGTCCATCTCAGACAACTGTGGCTACAATCCAGTGCAAATTGCCCAGGCACAGCTGACATCTGCCCAACATACACAGCTATGTCATATACAGAGCAGTTGAACATGCTACAGATAAAGACATCCCACTTCCTCTGCAAACACACGCTCTAGGGTCCTAAACCTCATGATCACATTACACAGAACATACTGGAGGGATAGGGCCCTGTCCTGGGGAATCCCCACACTCTGGAATGGACTACCCATTCATGTCAGGCAATGCTACTCACTGGCCCTCTTTACAGAAACACTTGACAACTGGATGGGAAATGGGGAATTCATCCTGGAGAGTATGTCTGTGCCACAGCCTGACAGGGGCACATGGGAATAATGTTAGTGGGTGGTGCATGGCTGGGAACCCCTGTGGCTAGGCTTATGTAGGCCCCAGGACCAATAGACCAGTACTCACCTATGAACCTATGTGTACCACAGGCAACATCAGTCAGGGCTTAATCATGGTCAATAATGGTCTCTACACTTACCATAGGTACAGTTCAATGGGTCTGTGGTCAGTCTAATGGTAGTCTATCACTCATACATGCACCACTGATGATGAAATCTGTGAATACACATCAAACATTCACTAAACACGTGTCCACATGTGATCCAGAAACACACAGAGGATGTGAGCAGCAGTGGAAACACAACTAACACACAGATACACATCCTGCAATGGTGTGTACACCTGTGAGTTATGGTGCACAGTACATGCCAGGGTGCTGAACAGATGCACAGCAAAGCTGTGGACATGGGTGCATTGCGTTCAAGTGGGACGGCCATCACCTACTAACAGAAGCCATGCATTACAGCGATGTATAATGCTGGTAATGGGGATTGACTACAGTTGCACTGCGTGCTGTTGAGCACCACATGTCCTGCATGGTGACATGTGTGTAATTACAGGTTTGTGTGTGATACTGTACTGCACCATCGCCTGCTATTGCGTGTGTTATGGGGGTGTGGGTGCTGTCTGTAGGTGCTGTCTGGTTGAGTGTATGGGTTGCCATGTATGTCGACTGCATGTGTGTATGACTTTGTGTGTGTGTGATGTATGGTTTAGCAGTGATGTGCAGGTCTTACAGTCTGTTATCTGTTTTCTCCTCACAGGTGGTGAGGTGGGGCTGGGTCCCCTCCCCTCAGGGAATCTGATGTCACTGATACAGACAGTGACCATGTTGATACGTGTGTTGAGGCACAGGAAGGGTCATCAGGGGCTGATGCTGGGCCACCAATTGATAACCCACACGTATCCACCCCATCCATGCACACAGTCACACTGCCTCTACATACCTCATCACCAATGGCCTTAGCTGAGGGACAGTCTATGGTTGGCATTGGCCAGGACAGTGTGGTATCTATGGCACATGTGTCAGGGCACAGCAGTTATAGCCAGATGCCTGGTGGGGTATCACATAGGCAGATGTTCAGGGGTGCTTGTCGGAGCACTGCTGGTCATCATGCCCCTTGCAGATGTGCCACATCTATTTCAACCACACACATGTTCCAGACTGTCATGGAGACACAAGCATGAATGGAACAGTACACCAGGCAGGGTCAAAGGGTGCAGAGGGCTCATCACACCTCTGTAACTGACAGCATCCATGACCTAGCAGGTGCCATCCGTAATTACACCAAGGTCATGGATAGATGGTAGGGTGAGACATTGGATCTTATCCACAATGTCATGTCCATGCATCAGGACAGGGAAGGATGGCTGTGATGGCCACGTGGACATATGCCAGCAACACCAGCATCTGGAGGTCACCATGGACATCCCACCAGTCACAGCTGCTCACGTAGTGGCAGTACCAGCCCCAGCACTATGGAGGGGTGCTGTTCACACACCGTCATAGCAGACCATGTGCACGTGGCCCTGGCCAGTCCCAGGAGGGACCTGGATCCAGTGGACATCTGTGAACCTTGGGGGACAGTACTCTATCTAGCTTTGTACCTGATACTGCCTGTAGCACCCCTGCCAGGCACAGGTCTCGTGTCCATGGCCGGAGATGGTGAACTGCAAACCCTGCCAGGTACAGTCTGCAGCTGTTTCACAGTTCCCTATATAGGGCAGCCACATGGAGGAACTGTGTGCATGCAGACACACACACATAAACAACAAACCTAGGGCAACCACATACCTAAACACGCGACCTCACTAGTGGCCCATAACATTACTCAGCCCCCCACACACACACACACACACACACACACACACACACACACACACACACACACACACACACACACACACACACACACACACACACACACACACGCACACATCAATTGTATGGCTCAGTCTAGTCCTCTGGAAAACCAACAACACACCCTGTGCATTAGATGATACCTCTGCCACTCCCTGACATCTGTAACATCGATGCAGGGACAGGCTAACATGGTGCTGATGCACAGGGTGACTGTACAGCAGTGTAGCAATGGAATGATGTATAGCATGTTGTCAGCAGTAAAGTGAAATGCTAATATCTTGGAAGATAATACATCATAGCTGTAATTAACAATGTTGTATTGTTGTCACCATTATCTAGTCTGATTGTGTTGTGTTTGTCCATGTGCCACATGGCTGATGGGTGTAGTGGTGTCAGCAGGCTTTCTACAGTGGATACCAGCAAGTGTGGTGGGTGGTACACATGCCATGGCTGAGTACAACACACAGAGCCTTTGGTTTGGATGCAGTACAGGTGCAAGACTGTACACATGGAGGTATGCCCCCATGCAGGTAACACATCTGTTGCACATGTAATCCCACCAAGACAAGATAGGCACAACCACACATTGCTATATATGCAGTCTGCAATGTGGATGACATTGAACATGCTAACAGCAGGGTGTTTGTCCCTCTCCCCACTCTACTGTGATCCTCACCTAAGTAACATGTGTGTGCCAATGCTGGTGGCATAGCCCTACCCTTTGGAGGGTGTGAGGCACTCAGCTACTGTGAATGGTGTAAACAACAACTAACAGTCTGATTATATACACTGTACAGTATTACAGATAGCTATGTAGGGGGATGGACGCAACAGTAATTGCAATAAAGTTGGATGTGTCCACAACAGCCACACCCAGTGAGTTATAGCAACCCCAGTAGTGCTGCACACCTCTACAGAGTGGAGGAGGGCATTAACACATCTATGACCTGTGAAGGACTGTATGTCCATGGGATGGCACCTGTGGAATGTTGGCATTTACCAAGCAGTCCTGGTGGAAACATATTCTGTGAATGGAAGTAGATTCCTTAACAACTACACACATTCCTACATGTGGGATGGTGTACAAAAGCTTGCTATGGTCTACATAGACATTGTGCACCTTTTAACCCTCATCTACACCTGTCATGATTGAGTAAAGGAGGTATACCAAGTTCAGGTTGTATTCTCTGCCTTTGACAAGTCCAACCTTGGCGGGGTCCTGTGTGTTAAGATTACTAGTGACATTGGCCATAAGTTCATTGTTGATATGTTCCATGCCCCTGCAGACCAGGGTCATCAGGCTACTGGGTGGTAGTTCCCAGCTGACATGGTGGATTTGTGGTCATCCTTGCCAATATTGGTGAATCCATCATCAGGTGTAGGCCTATTGGATCGTATGAGGGATCCCAGCTACTTACTGCACCTGCCCAGGGGCTTCCCCCAAGCATGACATGTCACTTGATTGTACTGCATGATATGTTAGCAATGCCAGTCTGACATTCTACAGGTGGGATGGAGTACTGTTAACATGTACTGCCCTAGTCGTGTAGAGTCTTGGTTATGGGATCTGCTAAGGCTGGTATTGTATTGCAGGCCAGATGTGTTTGGCTGGGGGGGATACCTATCCATGCCAGATGTATGTTGTTTGGGTCTCTCAAGCCAATCAATGGTGCATGTGGACATATATGTTGTGGTTACGTTCCCAGTTTCATCTACAGATGTATGTCCATATATACCTATATTGATATATATGTGTTCACCTTTGAAAGGGAGACAATCATTTCTTCGAACAGCCCTTTCTGCAAACCAAAAGGACAAATCTGTAATTTCTTACTGCACCACAGTTCAAAACAGAGTAGTTCTAAAGGCACCTTTGCTGACTCTCGAACTGCAGGTTGGAATACATATTATAATGCAGGAGGGCGTGCCCCCCTGCACCCCTCTTCTGGAGGGCTGGGCCTCCCACAACACCCCTACTGTGATATACTAACTCCTAGTTCACATTACAGTGGGGATAGGCAAATATTCCCCATCCCCACTGTAGTGCCATCCACACCCAAATTGTCTAAACTGCAATGAGTGAATGAATAGTGACATTCGTTCATTGCACATTCGATGCATTTATTGCAAGATTGTGCAATGTTGAGAACATACTTTTGGCCTTCCAGCTTTCGGACACATGGATTTCTCCCTTTGAAAGGTGAGCCATATATATGCTGACATATATGCATTCCTAGTGCTGTATATATGTGGACATATGATGTATGCATATATATCGATATATCTATGTATATATGTATTTATTAACTGATATATATATATATATATATATATATATATATATATATATATATATATATATACATATTTCTATAGCTATATCTACATATATGGATATGTTATATCCATTTAAAGATGACTATATATACATGCACAAATACATCTACATGGCGGAATACATTTCCTGTAGTGTTGTATACCTGGGCTGGATGATATGTATGTGAAAACATCGTGATTATGCATATCTGCTATGGCTTAGTGGTAAATCACTTTGTGTATGGGGTGCAGGGTCCTGGTTTCGAGCCTTGCAGTAGCTGTTTATTTTGTTGCAGGGCAGAACACAGCCCATTGGATACAGAGTGATTAAGGCACTTTAAAGCAGTTGTAAGCGGGTTTGCTTGGGTTTGTGCTATGGTAAGCACTGCTAACCTCCGGTTACATTTTCATACACTCAGCTTCTAAATTGGTTAAACTGCATAGGCAGTGCTTAGCTCTGCGCAAACCTGCGTAAACCTGCTTACAACTGCTTTAAAGTGCCTTAATCACTCTGTATCCAATGGGCCATGTTCTGCCCAGCAAAAAAATAAACAGCTCTTGCAAGGCTCAAACCAAGTACCCTGCACACCCTAGACAAAATGATGTACCACTAAGCCATGACAGATACACAGATATTTAATGTTTCAAAAACATATCAGCCAGTCCTGTCATGCAACAGTACAGCAGATAATGTATACCAACATCTAGATGTCTGCATGTGTAACTATATTGCAACCTTAACAGATGCAACATATCCATATATATATATATATATACATTATTAGAATTAAAAAATCAGATTATTGCTGATAGAAATATAAAATTTAAACCAACTTTTTTGTTGGATGATGAATCTAATTCTACTTTGAGTAATGTTAAACAAAAAGATTTAAAAATTAGATACATTACTTTGTATAATGTCAGGACACATTTAGTCAAGAAGGTTATAAAAAGGAACTGGGTCATTTTAATGGCATCGGATGATGTCAAAGCTGTCTTAGATGATAGTCCTTATTTCTCATATAAGAATATGAGAACATTGAAGAGCAAGTTATGTTATAAGGACTTTAACAGAAGTTCTAATCCACCTATTCGTTCTAGATCAGGTACATTTTGTTGTATGAATTGTTCTTGCTGTTTTGATTTCTTGAGTAATGATGGTAATATGTTTCAACATCCGGTAACTGAAAAAAATTATAAATTTGATTTGTTAGCAACTTGTACTACCGGCAATGTAGTTTATTTAGCAACCTGTGTTTTATGCTCCACATTTTATGTGGTCAAAACAACAAGGAAGCTGAAAGAATGCATTATTGAACATAAGTCAGAGATCAGAAGAGCTAATGATAAAAATGCCTTATCTAAACACATAAGTGCATGTGGCTCTAACCATAGGTTTATATTTAGAGTTATAGATAACGTACATATATCCTTAAGGGGTGGGGATACCAACAATTTGCTTGAGAGTAAGGAATATAAATGGATCCTTAGATTGGCCGCTGACCATTCACCAGGATTAAATTCCATGGTTACATTAAAACCCATTCTTACTAAATTGCAACAAACTAAATTGCACTGTTTGATTTATTACTGTTTGATATGTTTATGTATAATATGTTTTTGATGCATTATTTTTATGTATAATTTTGTATTAGTTTTATATTTCATGTATTTTATATTTGCAGTTTTTATATGTTTGTCACATGATCTTTGGGCTGCATGTCATGTGATATTCTGATGTGTATTTAAACTCATTTGGTTTTAGAGTATGTATTAGCATTGAGAAAAGGTCATAACCAAAAGCTTTGCTGTTTGCTGTTTTATAAAGGTGTTTTTTCTCTACGAACTGTGTTTTATCTACTGATTTACTGCAGCTCTTTGTATTTTGCTTAAGTATCTGCACATAACATCCCACTGGTTAAGTACGCTAAGCTGCTAGGCATGTAACAATGCACTGTGCAGGCTACAGGCAGACTGGCTCAACACTGGTCTACATCTTGTATTGGGGAATGCACATGTATCTGCACAGGGTAAGATACACCTGTGTGACAGTGCATAACCACAACCAATGTGAACACAGCCACATATGGTAAGCTAGCATAATATTACAGTATATGGATTATCTGTTCTACACCATCCTCATATGTGCCACTCACAGAATGACCCTACATATACTGGGCTGCTACACAATTTGGTCTGATGGCTGTCTGTGGTATGGGACATGTGTGTGTATGGCCCTACAAACATGTACAGCAAAACAATACCATACAGTGGGGAAACGTAACATCTGATAGAAGGGGAGCTAAAACAATGACATCTACCACAGTCTGTACACAGGCTGAAGTACATATTAACAATACACACACTGCCTACATTCACCATCACTACACAGACCTCAGTACTGTACAAACATCCACAGAATGTCCAGCTTATGTCATGAAATATAACCCCTACTGTACATGACGTGTAGCAATCTGATATATCACTGGCTTGTTATCAGATATGATGACAGTATTTATGATGTACAGCACATATGCACCACTTCATGCATGCCATATGTACAAAGGTTGACAGAGGTGTGGCTGACAGCACATACACAGGGCCAGTATAGACATGTTGCTGTGATAACCTCATATATTTTCCATTGTAACGGGGTTTGTTGCAACATATGTCCTATGAGGGATATGAAGTCAGTAACTGTCATGGCCTTCAGCATCTACAGACTGCAATCCTCACACTACCTTCTGCATTCCACAGACTGATGCACTGTGGCTAACACATGAAACCATAGGCACAACACTGCCCAGTCTGCAGATGACCATGCAGATGGGGATTCCTCATATACATGGAACTGACATGGGAGGTATTGCGACATGTATGACAGACATATCCAGACAAACACTGTTAAACCAACATTACTCCAAAATGCAGTATAGCAGCACTTACAGTCTATAATCAGGTCAGGCACATCCCCTCCTCTTTCCACAGTGTATGTTGTTAGAGGTAAATCCCCAATCCATCAGAGATGCTGTTTGCCAAACATCAGATCTAGCTCCTGCTCACAGTGACTACAAAGGCCCAACACCACCATGATGTTCCTAGGTATTGGAGTGTGTTTCCATGCAACTGGGTGACTGTTGTGTGTGGCCAATGCTGTACACCACATGCCATGTATGTGTTCCTTAGTCCATGACATGGATGGTGTCTGGGATGTGCACACCTCCCACATGCATGCACAGTGACATGTGGAACTGTACTTGGGGTGTCTGGCCCATGCTGTGAACACAGATTATCATCAGATGTGCCAGTCTTGCCTACCTGTGTTAGGAACTGGTAATGGGTAGCAGGTTTACCCTTCACCTACATTGATAGCATGCTAACAGCATTCCCTGATGTCAGTGTCATCTGTCCATACAGGGCATGTTGTCAGGCATGGTATGTCCATTGTGAGTCATATGTGAAGGCACCACAGGTAGTGCAGGTGTCTATTGGGGAACATGGTGGAGGTGCACTGTCTGCATGTACATGCATATTGGACATATGGGCAGGGTGACATGCCCTCTGTAGCCCACTGCTATCACTGCATAGTTACTATCAGTGGCCGATATGCAGTGTACTACCCACGTATTGGCTGTTGCTTAGGCATGTGTGTGCGTATGACACATGGGTTGAGTGTGTGCTCTGGGTAATAGCGGGGTTGCTAATTTGGATTGGCTGGCCTTGATGTCACATGTATGGGTATGGCTTTGCACCCCAGCCTCTCAGCTAATTTACATCTGTTATCCCTGTATGGTTGACATTGTGATATATAGTAGGGCCACCATAAAAGTAATAAGCAAAACCCCCTCCACATTGCCCACAGGTGTCACACACTCACCTCTACACAGGATACAAGTTACACACACACACACCTGTCATGTCTGGGAGTTGACCCCCCCCTACTTAATTAGTTTATTACACTACAGCACTACGCAGTTATAGTACGCGCCATGGACATTACTGGAGTACTTCTTCCCCAAAGGTGTACTTCACAGTGACTGACATCAGCAGGATTACCAAAGTAGGGAATTTCAACTGTACTGCAAATGACTAGCTTAAAATGCATTGCTCCCTACACAGACAGTGAGACACACACAAAACATCAACAACTATCATGTGTGGGTATAGAACCCCCTGAGCAAGGCCTATATCATACTACAGAATGGGGCTGTTATAGGACACACCACAGGGATTACTAGAGACATACTTCCCCAAAGATGTATTTCACACTCAATGACATCAGCAGGTTTACCAAAGTGGGCATTTCACCTGTACTGCAAGTGACTAGCCTAAAATGCATTGCCCCCTACACAGACAGTGAGACACACACAAAACATCCAAAAGTGTCATGTGTGGGTATAGAACCCCTGACCAAGGCCTATATCACATCACAGCATAGAACAGTTATAGGTCACACCACAGGGATTACTGAAGAACTTTCTCCCCAAAGTTGTATTTCACAATGAATGACATTAGCAGGACTGGCAAAATAGGACATTTGAAATGTTTTGCGAGTGAGTAGCCTATGATGCATTGCTCCATACACAGACATTGAAACACGCGCAAAACATCCAGAACTGCCATGGGTGGTGATGGAACCCTAACACAGTTCTAAATCACACTACAGCAGTATGCAGTTACAGAACGCACTACAGACATTACTGGGCTATGACTTTTCCAGAGGTGTATTTCTAGGTGAGTGACATCAGCAGCCTTGCCAACGTTGGGTATATGAATTCTAAGGAGTGTGTGTGAACTAAAAAGCACTGTTCGTTACTCAGCCAGAGACACAAAGATTCACACACACACACACACACACACACACACACACACACACACACACACACACACACACACACACACACACACACACACAGCTGCCAAGTCTGGGGTTAGAAAACCTACCTAATTACTTTATCACACTACAGCAGTACGCAGTTACAGGACACACTAAGCACATTCCTGGGCTATTATTTCCCCAGAGGTGTATTTCTAGGTGAGTGACATCAGCAGCCTTGCCAAAGTTGAGTTTATGAATTGTATGGGGTGTGAATGGCCTAAAAAGGCATTGCTCTCTACTCAGTCAGGCACTCATATACACACACAGATTGATACACAAACACACAGTTGCCAGGTCAGAGGTTAGAACACCTACCTTGCTACTTTATCACACTGCAGCAGTATGCAGTTAAAGGATGCATTACAGAGATTACTGGGCTATGATTTCCCCAGAGGTGTATTTCTAGGTGAGTGACATCAGCAGCCTTGTCAAAGTTGTGTATACAAACTGTGCAGAGTGTGAATAGCCTAAAAAGCATTTCTGTCTACACAGTCAGAGACAGAGTGACATCCACACAAACACACACTCACACAGTTGCCAAGTCTGGGGTTAGAACTACTCCCTAACTAGTTTATCACTACAGCAGTATGCAGTTATGGGACGCGCCATGGGGATTACTGAGCTACAGCTCTCCCAAAGGTGTATTTCACATTGGATGACCTCACCAGGCTTGTCATGATACTGTTATGGGGAGGGCGGTGTGTGCATGGGCTGTAACCCATTCATGTAGGGGTTGACATGCTGCATGCGGGCACACACGTGGTCATATGCCACAGGTATGTGTATACAGCTACTAGGTGACTACTTCCTTGTACTGTCATGTTGCACAGCTGGCACGTGCAACACGCTGTCATGCTGACAGATACTGGTGGCTAGTATCTGCAGTGAGTGACACCTGCACCTCATGTGTTTGGGGCCCTTTGGCTGTGTGCTGGGTGGGACAGGCCCAGATGTCTCCTTGTCATGGTCACCCTCTTCCACACATCTTTGTCCGTCTACCTTTGGCTTATTATAGTGTGTTGTCCTTACATATATGTCTGTATTCCTATCCACTGTGTTTGCAAGGCAGGAGTGGTGCATACTGACATGTCTGCACTAAGAACTGCAACTGCCAGATATGTCTGGTCCACTGGTGTTTGCTGACATGGCCTTCATATGTTTAAGTGTGTGAGCATGCCCAGTATGACCTTTCAGTATGTTGTTGACTGACATTGCCTTCATTCCTCTAAGTGTGTGAGCATGCCCAGTATGGCCATCTATATTGTATGTGTGGATCAAGTCCAGGTAGTTTGCACTGCGGTGCTGACTTCTGTGTTGTACACTGACAGGTAGCATGCTGTGTCTGCAGGGTATACATCGGTCATTTGCCATTGACTGTTGCTACATTTCTGCATAGCGGGGTGGGCACACCTGACTGTTTCTACATTTCTACATGGGGTGGGGGGGCACACCTGACTTTTACTATAAATGTACGTAGGATGGTGGGGCACACCTTACACTTTTACACATTTGCTAGGACTGTACTGGTATGTCGGGTACACCATTTCAGCCTGTAGTCTTACCTATCGTGCTGGCTAGAGGCATACCAGTGTACTACAGATTTTAGCTTTAACTACCTACATATTAGTTTCTGACATCCTAGCGTTCACAACTTACATCCAACTGGCTGGCCTGCTGTAGTCTGTCTGTGTAGGCCTGGGGAGGGGTTACCCATAGGGCTCATTCAGAGGCCATAGCACAGCATTTGTTTGTGTTTGTCTACACCTATCCTGCTGGCTGTGACTGTGGTTGGGTATGTGCCCCCCCAACTGGCACGTGTGAGTCACTTACCTTGTGGGTGTCCCAGTATTGAGGGTGGTGCTGCAGGGCTCCCTATGTCAGATGCACATAGTACACTCCCTATACATGGTTGAGCACAGGTAGTGTCATGTTTGGCATCCCTTTTACTGTATGTGTGAGTAGGAGATAGGTGTCATTCCCTGGGTCCCTACTGTGACAGTGCATGTGCTATGCTTTGCCTCTTTGCCAAGGGAGGGGAATACTGGGCACACCTCCTTCTGCCTACTGGGGCAGGGTCAGGTTGTTCCTTCTCTGAGTCACTCTGCACCTGTGCAGGCCTTGGCACTGGTGAGGGGGGGGCTGTGTGGCCCTGCCCCATGCTGTTCTTGCTGCAGCTGTTTCTGCAGGATCATATTGTGTGGCATGGCACATACAAGGACAATTTGGGTACATGTAGTTGGTGAGTACTGCAAGGCTCCACCGGAAGTGTCCAGGCACTGGAACCATGACTTGAGCATCCCAAACACATGCTCTATTATGATTCGTGTTTGCGCGTGTGCCTCATTATGGAGTTCTTTTTCGGGTGTGTGTGCATTTCTGATGAGTGTCATCAGCCATGGCTCCGGTGCGTATCCAGCATCCCCCACTAGGTGACCATGTGAGATGTCCCCATTGGCAAATGTCTGGTACAGCTGCATCAGATGCCAGATGTGGGAATCGTGGTCGCTTCCAGGGCAGCCAGCACACACATTCATTATTATGCCCTGGGCATCATATACAACCTAGCAGTTGATGGAAGGGAAGCCCTTGCAGTTGATGTAGACCCCCACCCTGCTCACTTGGTGGTGCTTTAATGCATATGTGCATGCAGTCTATTGCACCCATTACCTCAGGGTATTCTGCTGTTTGGTGGAAGAGATGCATATTGCTGGTCAATGCCTCACGGGTGATGGGGAAATATACGTGCTCACCAACATGTGCTGACATGGCATTCAGGAACTGGTGGAGTACCCTGGATGCTGATGCCTGTGAAATCCCCATCATATCCCCAGATGGCCTTTGGAAGGTACCTGTATCTAGTATTCTTAGGCCTACTCATACCTTGTTATCCACTGGGATGGGTGCCCCTCTGTTAGTTCTGTGTGTGAGGACTGGCTGGCACAGCTCAACAATTTGCTGTAGGAGGTCCCTGTCCACCCTTTAGTGCTCCACTATCTCCAGCTCATGTAGCCCTTGGTAGGTTACCCTGGGTCTGTACACTCTTCTCAGTCTCCTCACTGTGGGTTGCTCAGCAGCATTCACATCCTCACCACCCTCAGCCTCTTGCACATGCTGGTTTATGATAGCAAAAGCAGCCCCATCTGTATACACCGGTGGTGCAGAGGTTTTGGGAAAAACAAGGGGGAAAGGTGTTTGCGTAGTTTATAGTGGTGTGCTGGGCTGGGCTGCTGCCTGTGTAATTGGCTGTTTCTGATACATTTCACCTGTCAGCTAAGCTAGTTCTCTTTGATTACCTTCCTACTGCCTTTTTCCTTCCCATTGCCTCCCTCTTTAAGCCTGTGTATGCGCCGTGCAAACAGAGTGCTCAAATGTGCACAGAGCTGCTATTTTCTGGTTTAACTTCCTTTTTCTTCCTGTAAAACCCGGTGCACGGTGCGCACACCTGCTTACACTTTGTAAAGAGTGCTAGGCAGTTTGGACACACCTCTAGCTTAGCTGTTCTAAGCTAGGAGCAGTCCCGAGCCACAGGGCTCCAATCCACCTACAGTATGCCTGACACCCCCCCATGATGTCACCTATATCCTAGTCTTGCACCCATCTATTTATACTCTTACACTCTTTGGACCTGCCTCACACCCTGGGGAAATCTGGGATTCACTATCCTTTCCCTCATTTGCATAGGATTGCCTGCTAATGCATAGTTACATGTCCCACACTGGGCCTCCCCCCTTAGCAACCATTATTCACTGGCCAGGTTGTCTTATGCCTGCCATTGACTTGCATGGCAGAATACTACTTTTAGTTAGAATGCTTATTTTAGGTTTGTTTTATTATTTTCTCCCTGATCCTGTTTGCGCGCCACTGCCCTATGCTTAAACAGGGAAGATCGGTGAAAAAAAATTAAAAGTTGTTTTTTTTTATTATTTACACATTTTGCAATGCCAATGGCCTTCTACTTGGCCATTGGCATGCTTACTCAATGATATACAGCCTTTATTTGGAGCTGTCATAGCTCTGTTTTGTAGTTTGTAGAAATGTACTCGGTTACTAACCAAGTACATTTCTGCAGACTGCACTCATCCTGCACTGACTGCTGCCTGCTTCCTGAATCGCAAATTACACTCATTTGCATGGTTTTCACCTGCAAATTAGGGTAATTTGCATACAGGAGTTTGGTCCATGCAGGATTAGCCTGAGCTCATGTGCACGTCCTGGGAGCTCATTCCTGGATCGCACGTTGGCCATATTGCTGAAAATAGCTCTTAAACTAATCCTACATGCTATAAAGGGCTTCATAAATCTGGGGGCATATCTGGCTAAGACAAAGTTCATTGGTTGGATGTTCTTATTATCTATAAACTGGTGCCAAAACTTTAGATTATTCTCTTTAAGATTCTGCATCTTATTGATATTGATGGTATCTAGGCAATCTGGTGTATAAGCTATGGGAAATGTAATGAAAAAGGTGTTCTTTAAACTATAATTGTCAATTATATTTTTGAAAATATAAAATATTTGGGTTATACCATGTGAGAAGTGGCTAAATTTCTTATTATATAGGCAGTATTCACGGAATATCCAAAATATTTTGTTAATAACAAAGATTTCCTTAAACTGGGTTTCTGAGTTCTCAGAGGAGGTTATATGTATTTCATGTAGTTGTTTCCAGCTAGAGGTGTATGTGGATGAAATCCAGTGTAGTATTATGTTAATAATAACATATTTGGAATATAATTCTATGTTAGGAAAGCCAATCACATTACTGTCCCAGGCTCTAACATGCCATTTATAGGCTATTCTTAGAAAAGTTAGTAATAGGGAATCTATTTGTTTAAATAATTTCTTAGGAGGAGGTAACATCAATGATTGTATGTAAAATAAAATCCTGGGCAAAATAATAATTTTTATTAATGTAAGTCTGTCTTCCATGGTGAAAAACATTTTATTCCACTTTTTATTCGTCACTGATTATAGCTACCAGTTTAGTGAAGTTAAATTTAATAGCCTCATTCCACTTATTCTTAATACTTTTTAAAAAAAGGGGATTACAAGATTATTTGAAACTTTGTTCCTGAGCTATTTTTTACGTGTCTTGCTTGATTGTTGTACCTAGTCTCATTATGTCTGCTGTAACTGCAATAGTTGGACTGAACATGTCATGTTAAATTGCACCTCTGTATAGCACTGCATCTCTCATGTTCTAATATTATAGCAATAACCCATGCCTGGGTGTGGGTAATGCTAAATTTACCCACGGTTGGCGTGGTTTGGTCCCGAGGGTGAAGCCCGAGGGACCAAACAAAGCCAACCGTGGGTAAATTTAGCATTACCACACCCAGAAGTGGTTATTGCTATTATACCATGACATTATTTAAGAAAAGAAACTGTTACTTTTCTTAAATAATGGCATAGTATAATGCCTGTTTACTGCCCTTCCGCAGATGTCTGGCATCCGGCAGTTCTGATGTACTGCGCACCTCGCAGTACATCAGAGTTGTAAAAGCAACGGAGAAAGCAAGATCTCCGTTGCTTTTTAGTGTTTCGCTATGTTAAATGAGTTTAACATAGTGAGACAGTTTTAAAATAAGCAACGGAGATGTCCGTTTATTTTAACTGTCTCGCTATGTTAAACTCATTTAACATAGCTAACACTAAAAAAGCAACGGAGATCTTGCTTTCTCGTTGTTTTAAACATTCTCGCTATGTTAAATGGGTTTAACATAGCGAGACAGTTTAAAATAAGCAACGGACATCTCCGTTGCTTATTTTAAAGCTGTCTCGCTATGTTAAACCCATTTAACATAGCGAGACAGTGTTTTAAAAAAACGAGTTATACTAATGGAAAAAAGTCCGGGCGACCGGACCTTTTTCCATTAGTATAACTCGATTTACAATGGGCACGCTGGCCAATCAGCGTGCACGTTTTGGGGGGGGTCATGGTATAATATATTATAACTGTGTTCTTTGCTCCCTATATTAATTTACTGTTAATACAGAAATGTGCTGCTATATTTTCTACTGACAATTAGCATTTGGAAACTCCCATATGCATTAGTATATGTTCTAGCCATAGAACTTTAGAATCTGAGCCTAGAATTCTGTCATTTACAGTTGGGTCACACTGATTAGAGCCTGTAATATCATACCTATAAACGTGTACATTACCATTGGTTATCATTGATTAGAGTCATATTAATACTGGCTGTCATGACTGTACTAGTATGCTAGTATATTCTTTACTCTGCTGCAAATAATATCCAATATAAGCTTGTGTAACTGTATGTTTATCTCTCTGTGTGTCTTACCACTGTCTTTCTTCTTCCTTTATATTCCCAGCTGCCCAACCTGGTTTTCCAGTAGTAATGATGACTTGCCCTGCCTGCTGAATAACAACTTTTTCCACATCATACTGCGGTCTCCCCATACTAAGGATCTGAACCCATCCTTCCCTCTGCAACAGTTCCTCCAAGGAAACAAACTAAATAAGTTAAAGTACGTACTTTATACCACTGTCTGTAGACATATAGTGTGTTATATCATAGGTTGTAAATTTACTCTCACCAGCCAGGACAGTCAGCAACCAATACTATCTGTTCCTATACCTTGTCTCCCTTCTCCTACTTACACCACTGGTCATTAACTCTTATCCTATCCAGCTTGAATATTAAACTTACTGCCTTCCATTCTTTCTCTCAATATACATTACCACTGCTATTCAGTCTTTTGGCCACGAGAGGGCAAAATTTCCCTTAGACCTTCATACTGGCTCTAAACATAATTTACAGGCTCTCCAATTCCCATATCCTGTAGGAGCTTACAATCCCACTCTACCCCCTTTTCTTTTTACATTCTTCACTACCTATCCTCTCAGTATATTCTAACTACTATCAAGGCTTTGTGTCATCTCACCCTCCCCACTTATACTTACCTTACCGCTCCTCTGATTGTTCTCCCAGGGTGCACTCCTCTGTGGCTCATCCTGCTCTGTTTGCCCTGCGGGCTCACTCCACTCCCCTACCCTGCCCCCAAATTCCACCTGCCCCCCAGTGACCTTAAACTTATACACAAATTGCCACACCCCTGTACATTAACATCAATCTCTAACTCCTCCCCTTAAAGTGCTATCACTCATCCCCCATTAGCCATTACCTTACCACTCTATCTACAAGCATCCCTGCATTCCATCTCCTATGCCTCCACTAATGGCCCAAACATACCACAAACCCTTACCTTTATTAGTACTCCTAATTATACCCTATCTACTTACTCTCTGCGAACACCATACATATCTAGGACTTCACACCCACAACAGGCAAACCTCTATCCCTACACTTAGCCTACCTCACAGTCTTAACAACTCTTCTTGCCCAGCAAAGTATTCTTCAGCCAAGTTTCATACACTCACTCACATCTCTCATTATAACCCAAAAGCTAGAAAAAACAAGAACCTAAATTTTAAACTTTTACAACTCACCCTAAAAGTACAGGTCCACTCCCTTTTAGATAGTGATATACACCCAAACCCAGGTCCTACCACAAGCACAGCTACATAGCCAGATACACCAACTCCTACTTACACACACCTGCTTACCAGGCCTCCCCAACTCTCTCCTGATAGTTCATCTTAACATTCATAGCATCAGTAATAAAGTTGCTCATCTGCATGCCCTTATAGATGTACATTCTTTTAACATCATCTGTCTGTCTGAAACATGGCTTAACCCATCAGTACAAGATAGTGTAGTTCTACCCCCTGGCTACAATATCCTGAGACTTGACCATAATACTAAGAAAGGTGGAGGGGTAGTCATACTTTATAAGAATGGATTACAAGTTACCTCACTAGACTCCAAACCTCCACTTTCCAGCAATGCAGAGATTCTTCTATCAAAGATTCAGCTTAACAAATGTAAAGCCATATATATATATATATATATATATATATATATATATATATATATATATATAATCTGTGTCTATCTTCCCCCAGGCAATAACACGAACACATTAGAGGCTATCCTCAGCTGGCTCTCAAGCAACTACCCCCAATAAACCATAATACTTGGTGACTTTAACATAAACTGGAACTCCTGTATATCTGAGCATCCTTCTACTCATACCAACCTATATGGTTTTACCCAAACTATAACATCCCCTACCCGAACTAATAAACTTAACAACAAAACAAGTACCCTTGACTGGATACTCACTAATACTCCCCAAAAAAACTATAAAACAGGCACCCTCCCAGAGGACATAAGTGACCACTTGCTTACCTATCTAATCAGATATAAGACCAAATTTCCAATCTCAACCATCTACAGAACTATTCATACTAACAGAAATGTTAACCCTGCTTACTTTCAAACTGAACTAATCACCTGTGATTGGTCAACCTTGAAACACCTCTCATTAGATGATGCAATTAAATACTTTAATTCAAAATTCCTTTCCATTCTAGATTGCCATGCCCCATTATGCAAAGTTAGAATCAGAACTAAACCAGCACCATGGCTCACCAAAACTACCAAACAAAAAATCCTCCAAAGAAATAAACTATGGGCCAAATGGCATTCAACAAAAAGCCCCTCAGATCACTTACAATTCAGACAGCTAAGAAATGAAACAAAAAAAGCCATATTGTCTGATAAAAGAAACTATTACTGCCAGCTTCAACAAACTCACCAAAATAATCCTCAAAATTTCTGGTTAGGCATCAATAACCTCCTACACCCTGGACACTCATGCACTCTTACTCCCTCTGGCTCTGTTCACAACAATCCCATCCAAATAGCCAACTCATTTAACACATTTTTCACTGAAACAATCCAATCCCTAGCCAACCAGCTGTCCCCTAGCACCTCATGCTCTACCACAACCTTTACCAATAATCCTCCTCTATTTCATTTTCAGCCAGTGCCACATCCCTCATCTGTAACCTCATCCAGAAACTTAAACCCACCACACTCTCTGCAGATCTACTACCTGCAGAATACCTGCAAAAAGCATAGCCTACCCCATATCCATCCTCATTAACAGAACTATTTCTGAAGGAACTATCCCCTTAATCTGGAAGGTCTCTCATATCATTCCCCCTGCACAAAGGTGGTAATGCCAAGGGGTTCTCCAACTACAGGCCCATAGCCATACTATCTTCTTTGGCAAAAATAATGGAGAAATGCATTCATTTACAACTGTTAACCTACCTACTTGAAAATAATTTACTAGCCACCTGTCAACATGGCTTTAGACCATTTCATAGCACCACCTCTGCTCCCTTATCCTTCACTAACTGCATTAATAATAATCGTAATAATGACACTCGATCCTCAGCCCTTTTTGTCGACCTGTCTAAAGCATTTGACATGGTTAACCACCACCTCCTTATAGACACAATCAAACACTTGTCATTGGATGCCCCTTCTATACAGTGGTTCCAATCATACTTAGATAATAGTCAACAGGCTGTACTATGGGATAATACCTTATCTTCCCACCTCCCAGTTGCCCTAGGTGTCCCTCAAAGATCCATATTGGGTCCTTTACTCTTCTCTATCTTTACAAATGATCTCCACTCTGTAATTCCACAAGCTGACTGTATCCAATATGCAGACAACTCCACACTCATATGCTCTGCTACTTCCCAATCAGAACTTCAATCACCAACCCACAAGACCTTTAGCACAGTTGAAAATTGGCTCCTATATAGGTGTCTTATCTTAAACCCCCAAAAAACTAATATGCTACTATTCACCCCCACCCGCAGAACCCCCCCCCACTTAACTTTACTGTCACTTCAAATAATGGAACTATAATATCTCCTGAGCCAACCACCAAACTACTCGGAGTACTAATAGATAATAACTTGTCTTCTGAGCCTCACATTAATAACACCATAAAAGCAGTGAATAAGAAACTAGTTTCCCTCTACAGGATCAAACCCTTTCTAACTCCTCCAGCCAGGGTCACCATTGCTTGCACCCACCTTATCTCTACCCTGCTCTATGCCTCCCCTATCTATACCAAAATATGCAGAAGTAATCTGAGCAAACTGTCATCCTCCTACAACAATATTGCCAGATTTGCAGCTGGGTCCTCCTATAGAACTCATCACTGTATCAATCTGAATCAACTTGGATGGTTAGAATTGCCAAATCTAATACTTTTCAATCAGCTAATAGTAGCCCACAAGATCCTGTATCAACCTCAAAATACACCCATACTTACATCCCTAGTCACCCCTATAACATCTCAAAACCCTACACTCATCTAACAAACTACTTGTACAAATATCTAAATCCAATAATTCAGCTGATGACACCCTGTTCTCTAATACAGTAGGTAAAACCTGGAACAGCCTCCCAAATCAACTAACCTCACTATCCTCAGTTAACCTATTTAAAAGCAAGCTCAAACCCTACCTCAAATCACACTGGCTATGCCCCTGTGATAACCCAGACTAATCACCATACCCTTTTCTAGACTCTCTTGATTTCTAGCCTCTTATGAGCATTATCTTGTGTTTACTCACTGATAATAGTGTGCTTGACCATTCTGAGGATTATTCCTCATGTAAATATGTATATACAATTGAATGACTAACCATTTTCATATAAGACCAGAACTCTTGTGAGACTGAACATTATAATTGTATCCTTGTACTTTGCTTATGAACACTCTAACCACTTAACACTAGCGTTTTTCTTTTGATATTTGTGCGACTTTAGAATGTATAGTATCTCTTAGATATAATTTGCATTATTAATACAAACTACTGTTGCATTTAGGTTTATTTACATCAGGTTTTTCCCTATTGGAATACTGGATGTAAAATCCTAGATATGTAATGTTATAAAGCTTTGTAATGAGTGCCTTCTCTGTGGAGTCTGCATGTCCTCCTCGCGGTCGAGTGGCCTCCGAAAGACATGCGTGAATGGGCATGCCTTTGCTGAAGGTTGAGCATTGGGCTGGCAACTCGGCACCATAAAAATCGACTGCCAGTCATTAGTGGACCGGAGTTCCGCTGTTTCAACCCCTAACCGGGAAAAGCTGAAAAGACAAACAATGCACCAATTTCTATTGTAAATATCATTGTCTTGGCCTATTTTTTGTTGTTTGTGGAGCTTTTCTCCCCGGGCCTCCACTGAAAATGGACATATATCCAGCTGGACTAGCCCGGTCAACAAATGTAAAATAAATAAATAAATAAATTATTCCTAGATATTCTATCTTATCATTTTCCCAGTTGAATGTATTGCATTTTTGCTAATTGATATTTATTTTCTTATTGATTAAAAGTGTTTTGGTTTTATTTTGATTAAAATTGAGCCCTGAGATTTTTCCAAATAGAGTTATGGCATTTATGATATGTTGTAAAGAGCCTTCTGTGTCACTGGATGTTGGTAGAATATCATCAGCAAAAAGCTGAACTTTTGGACAGTATCCCTCATTAACTTGAAATCCTTTGATATTTGGGTTATTTCTAATACATGAAGCAAAAGTTTCCACTGATAAAGCAAAATATAATGGGGATAGAGGGCAACCTTGTCTAGTTCCCTTATGAATTTTTACTGGTTATAATAGACATGAACCAATCTTAACAAATGCTTTACAATCACTATAAATATTTAATATCAGTTTAGTGAAATCTGAAGTAAAGTTAAATTCTTTAAAGATTTTTTTGTAAGTATGACCAACTAAGGGAATCGAACACCTTATCAATATCCAGACTAATAATAGTTCATTTTTTCTTGGTTTTGTTTGCAATATCTATTAGAGACAGTAGCTTAATAATATTGTTGTGCACTTTTCTATGTAAGATAAAGCCAGTTTGATCAAAATGTATTAGATTGGGTAATATATTCTTTAGTCTTTTGGTCAGGATAGACATGAAAATTTTATAATCGATGTTTAACAATGATATTGGTCTATAGGATGCACATAGTTGGGGGTCCTTACCTTGTTTCAGAATGGGGGAAATTATTGAGTACTTCTACAAGGGAGGGAAAATTAAGTCTCGTTTAATCATGGAGAATGCGTTTAATAATAACTTTATTGTGTGCTCTGGAAGAATTTTATATATTTCTGGGATTATCCCATCTAACCCTGGGGCTTTAGTATCCTTCAGATTTTTAACTCGTTCTTTCACTTCCGCTAAGGTTATTTGTTTATTTAGGGTACTATTTTGTTGTTTTGATAGTTTAGTCGATAATTTATTGTAGAAATTTATCTATTACATTGTCTGAACCTAGTGGTGAGTGCATGTCATTGATTAACCGATAATAATTTATAAAGGCTTATAATATTCATCCTAAATCAGTTGCTCATTTTACTGTGTTATTATTCTTGTATTTAATTTAATTATTTATTTATTATTTATTTCACATTTGTTAACCAGGATAGTCCGACTGGAGAGCAGATGTCAATTTTCAGTGGAGTCCTGGGGAGCCAGCATAATTAAAGAGAGAGAACACAATTTACAATAACATGAGAGAAGAAATTGTAGATTACTTTAACATAGTATAACAAGTTACAAAACTGCTTACAATAAGTCAGAGCATGGATATAAATTTGAAGGTAGATGTTACAATATAAAGATATTCTAGATAGCAGCAATGAGAATTCAATTGCTGGATAAAAAGGTGAAACATTTTTATACAAGATTTGCATAGTCACTGTATTACACTGATGGAACAGGTGACTCCTTGTAGAAATGTTTACAGTATTTATAGTATTTACAGTGAGCATTAAGATGAGTTCAGAGGAGTATAGTACAGTCTGAACAGTGACCCTGGCAGAGGATGCACTTGAGTTGTAAAAAGCTTTCCCTGTAGTAGTATGTTGTTTTATGGCGGCTTGTTACAGTTGCATAGGTGGTTGGAGTACAGATATGATTTTAGGTGAGTCTTAAAGGAGGATGTAGCATTTAGAAGTCTAAGTTCAGGAGGAAGGTTGTTCCAGGTTTTGGCAATTTCATGAGCAAAAATAGATTCCCCTGAGTTGTTTTTGCAGGAGATGGTTTCAATTAAGGCTTTGTTGCTAGAGCATAGTTGTCTATTTGGATTATGGAAGTTGAGGAGATTGTTCAGGGGAGGTGTTTTTCAGGGTGGTACAGTATTTGATGGGCTAAGTTGAGTTGGTCATATTTTAGAAGGTTGGGGAATTCTAGCCAATGTAGGGTTTGTAGGTCAAGGCAATGGTGGGAATGTGACTTGGTATTGGTGGCGAATCTGGCAATTTTGTTGTAGCAGGTGGAGAGTTTGTTTAAGTCAGTTTTATTTAGGTTTGCTAGTGAGGGAGAGGCATATAGCAGTGTGGACAGAAGATGAGTTCTAGCTATGGCAAAATGAGATTCTGAGGTGAAGTACCTTTTGCATCTATAGAGGGAGCCTAGTTTTTTGTGGGACCTTAGAGATGGTTACTGATATGTGTTTTTTAAATTTGAGTTGTTGGTCGATGGTAATTCCTAGGAGTTTTGCCTCAGAGACTGGGGTGATTTGGGTGTTATTCGTGGAGAAAATAGATAAGGGGTGATTAGAGGGTTTGGTTGGGTGGAACAGCATGAGTTGTTTTTTTTGGGGGGGTTAAGTATAAGTTGTGAGTTATTGAGCCAGTTCTTAATTTCAGTGAAGGTTAGTTGGGCTTTTTGCTGAAGAAGTTGGATATTGGGTGCAGAGCTTATGAGGGTCGTGTTATCAGCATATTGGACTATATTGGCTTTTGTGGTAGCTAGGCGGAGTTGATTGGTGAAGATATTAAATAGAAGTGGGCCGAGGATAGAACCTTAGGGTATGCCTAGGGTGACTGGGAGTTGGGGAGATAGGGAGTTTATCCATTTGGCAGACTGGTGACGGTTACCTAGGTAGCTTTTGAAACAAAGCAGACTGGGGGGGTATCAAAGTTAAGGTCAGTGAGACAAGTTAAAAGTTTTTTTGTGGGATACCATGTCAAATGCCTTGGATAAATCAAGGAAGGTAGTGGAGACAAGATTGCCTCAGTTCCTATATGAGTTTATAGTATTGGTAAATCTGAGTAGGGTGGTGGAGTCACTGTGAGATGGGCGGAAGTTGTGTTGGGTGGGAAAGAGAAGGTTATTGGAGAGGAGGTGGGAAAGGATTTGGTGATGTATGCATCTCTCTAGAATTTTTGACAGGGGTGAAAGAATTGCTATTGGGTGATAGAGAGATCAGTAGTGGGTCCTCTTTTGTGAAGGGGAGTGATGAAAGAGGTTTTCCACAAGATTGGCACCGTGTTTTTGGTAATGGATCTGTTAATTAGTAATGAGATAGGGTAGGGTATGACTGTGGGTGTGAGTTGTAGGTATTTGGCAGGGATGTTGTCAGCTGCTAGGGTGGTGGGCTTGAATTTATTTAGTAATTTTTGTATATAGCATCCTTTTACGGGCATGAGTGAGAAGGGGATACAGTCTTGCTGGGTTGTAAGGGGCTGGGAAGTGTTGGTGGTGGTGGAGTTCTTTCTGATATTTAGAATGGAGGAGGTGAAGTAGTTGTTAAAGCTGCAGGCAATATCGAGATCAGTGCTGGGGACACTGTGGGGTGGAGTGGTGGATTTACCAGGCTGAAGGATATTATTTACTGTTGCTCAGCATTTCTGAGGGTTGCCATTATACTTCTTTTGTAAGGACAGGTAGTAGTTTTGTTTATCTAGTTTTACTTGTTTTTTGGCCTTATTCCAAAGTTCAAGAAAGTATTACCTAGTTGCAGGTGTTTTATGATGGTGCCAGGTTTTCCAAGCTTTGTCCCTATTTTGGAATAGGGTTCTTGTGGATTTTTGGAGCCAGGCGGTAGGGTTATTACGTATCCTAATTGTTTTTATGGGGCTAGTTGGTTGGATGTTTAGAAAAGAAGAGTTGAAGTATTCAACTGCACTATCTAGTGGAAGGGTTTTTATGGGAGACCAGTCATAGTATTTTAAGGCCCTCAGGAAGTAATCTTTGGGGAATTTTTACAGGAACGGGTTTGTAGGAGGGAGGGAGAGTTTGTGGTTTTTTGGCTATGTCTAAGTATGAAGGTAGGGTTGTGGTCACTAAGTATGTCGGCCAATGTGCCCCATTGATGGGCAGTATTGGGCTGGTTGGTGAGCATCCACTCTAGTGTGGATTCCCTTTTTGTGGCTTTATCAATGCATGTAGGGGACTGGATGATTTGGGTGAAATTATAGAGATTAATATGGCAGGTGGAAGTGGGAGAGTGTATATAGTTCCAGTCCACATTTACATCCCCTGATGGTTTCTTGGGGGTAAGGAGTGGGAGGCCCAGTGAAGTATGGATTCAAGGACTGGAAGATTGTCACCCGGGGGTATACAGATGCCTATTAAGTTAAGATGTTTGTGTTGATTTAGGGAGAGTTTTGCAAGTAAGGTTTCAGCATGTTTGAAGTCAGGGGTATCTATGTGTAGTGGTTGAGCTTTTAAGTTAGTTTTAATTAATGTGGTTTTGTTTACTAATTTGTTTGGATCTGATAGCTAATTTATGCAAATGTATGGGGTTTACTGAATAGGACTGTAGTTTATTTTTTTCTAAGCTTATAGCAACCTTATGATTCAATATTTCTAAATATTTGTGGTTTAGCTTAGAAATTTTGGTATGTAGTGCTTTATCATTTGATTTTAAATTTAGTTTCAACTTATCTAGTGTGGCTTGTAAATCAGAAAGTTCCTTGTCCCATTCCTTTCTCCTTTGAAAATACCAAGCTTTAACTCCACTAAAGATGTGAACTTTTAATGCATCCCAGAGTATGATATCTGTTACTTCATTATTGTTGTTTTCCATAAATGCATTTATTTCTTCTAATAACCACTCCTTAAAACCTTTTAACTTAGTAACACAAAACTCCTAGAAGCCATGTTATATCTGGCAGAAAAATGACACCACCAAGAACCAGTCAGACCTGCTTCCTAGAGACTTCTTTAGTCTTTCATCACTTTGTAACTAAACTCCAAAATCACATTCATTCCCAAGCTTCGTCTGCACAGTGAACTCCCCAATTCTAACCTCTCGGGTCCTGCACTGGGTGACATATGGGTTTGTACTTTACCTCTTGAGTTTGTCAACAATGCATGAGTGGGGTATTGTGTCAAATGCCTTAGCTAGCTCAAAGTAGGCATTGTGAACTATTTTGCCCTCATCCATTGCTTTGGTGAGCTTCTCAAAGACGTTCACTAGTTCAAGTAGACATGACCTGCCCTTGACAAAACAAGATTGGGTTGGATCCAGTGTCTGGAGGTTTTCTGTCATTATTGGTCATTTCCATGATAATTCTTTCCATGGCTTTACATATGAGGCTAGTGAGACTTATGGGAGTCTGTAGATGGCCCACCTTTATGCAGAGACATGACTGTCTCTGTTCTCCATTCGTAAGACACAAAGCCTGTTTGGAGGCAATAGTTAAACAGGAATTCCAGAGGGCCTGATAGGTCATGTTTCATGATATTTAGAAGGCATCCTGGGATACTGTCTGGGCCCCTTGATGCAGTGTTCTTGGCCTATGAGAGAGTATTAAGGACCTGTAGCCTAGTGATAGCAGGTGGAGTTATATTTCTAAGGGAAGGCTGAGAGGGAGAGATAGGTAAAGTTGAAGCTGAAGTTCTTGGCCAATAGTATTGCTATATATTCGGGATCAGTATAGCTGGGTTCATATACAATGAGCTCTACACACAATTGTGTATTGCCTTTGAGGTTGCAGGCATAGCTAAAGAATACCTTGTGGTTGTCCTTGGTCTGGGAGGCTAACTGTACCTCAAATGTGGCTTTGGTAGACTTTATTTTCCTTTGAGTTGTTTGTTTAGTTTGATGAGAGTGATTTTATCCTGCTGGGTGCTACACCTCCTAATTTTTGTTATGATTATCTTTGTTCTGTTATACACCCTATTGAAGTTGTTATTCCACTAGGCTGGCTTGTTATTTGAGTTAGTTATGTACTTCTTCCTGGTGGGTACAGCTTGCATAGGATTTCTGTGAATGGCTCCATGTAGGCAGCGATATTCTCATGGTTTATGGGGGCTTGAAATTTTGCCAGTTATCACTCAATAGTAGAAAGTTAGCTTTAGAGTAGTTCCTGAATATTCCAGGGTTAGCTGGGGTTCCAGGTTTTATTTTTACTTCAGTGGGGACCATTTTGTGGTTTGACTTTAATATAGAAGACATTACATTAGGTGGTGTGCACCAATCTCCCATATTAGTGAGGGCCAGATCCAGTATATTTGCATCCCTGGTCAGTGTATTGACAAACTGGTCCAGGGAGTTTGTGTTTACAAAATCCAGGAATCTCTGTGCCTGTAGATTTGGTGTTGTATATGATTCCCAGTTCATACTGGGGCAATTAAAGTTGTCCATGCATATGGTGTTGGGTTACATGGTGAGTGTCTCCAATAAGTTAAAACAAATGTTAAGGGTTTCCTGGGTCGTAGTGGGGACCTCTGCTTGCAAGGCAGTGGTATGAGATTTTGCCTATGATGATTTACACGTGGAGAAGCTCAAGTGCATTGTCCTGTTTGGCCAGCCTTGAGGTATACTTATTTTTGATGTATATTGAGACATCTCCATCTTTAGTCCTCATCTGTGGAGTAGCTGGTCTAACTGTGTAGAAGGTATTATAGCCTTGCACTGCTGGTGTGCTGTCCATGGTTTTAAACCATGTCTCAGTGACCACACAGAAATCACAAGTTGATAAACTAGCTGCAACACTATAAGGTGTCTGATGTAAAAACATATGCCTCAGACCGTAGGAAAGATGCTAAAACTGCACTTTCGTAATTGACAGGACTCAATCTGTGTGGAAAACTCCCAACTGATTTTGAGTCCATTGCCTTAACCACTCAGCCGTCATTACCTTTAAACTCCTAGAAGCCATGTTATATCTGGCAGAAAAATGACACCACCAAGAACCAGTCAGACCTGCTTCCTAGAGATTTCTTTAGTCTTTCATCACTTTGTAACTAAATTCCAAAATCACATTCATTCCCAAGCTTCGTCTGCACAGTGACCTTGGCTGAAAACTCTGCAGTTTATATATCCCAGTGTGACTATTATCTAAACATTATTTACAGTAATGCAGTTACATACAGCAAAGTAACAATTAGTATCAGTGCTCATCCATCTGCTTGACTGACATCTGATAATTGAACTGGTGTCTAGTGGTTATTAGGACAGAATGACCAGTTCTGCTTCCTAGGGATTGCAGTGATAGGTTTTCACTTGATTTCTTTTAGCAAATGATAATTCATTGTCCAGCTATGTGAGAAATACTGCTAAGACCAAGACTTCTCTGGCAGTTGAGGTGATGGACCACACACATTTGTAGAACAGTCCATTTTGCTTTTGTAGTTTACCAAATATGTATTCTATGTGAATTTTGAAATAAAGGTAGGAGTCAAGTCATAATTCTATGTATTTAAAAGCATTAGCTATTTCCAGATGAACACCATTTTGTATTGATGATATATGTCTGTTTGTAATATTAAGATGAGCAGTAGTAGTACTAAAGAGCAAGGGTACAGTTCAAGAAAAAAATAATAAATGACCTCCAGTACAGCATTGTAAGGTGCAATATGTGGCAGAATGTAAGAAAATCATGCAATATTAATGTGACTGATAAAACACAGAAATGCAGAGAAATACCATGGTATGCTATGATTGTGCATTAAAACAAAGAGGAAGATGGACTGGAGCAATGCACATGAGGAATAGCATATTCCATATGAATACATCATCTGTTGCATGCAATATTATTATTTATGAAAAGTATAAAGTGACAAACAGCAGAGAGTGACCTAAGATGGAGTGCCTCAATCTGCAGTACCATACAGAAGCAACATGCAAAGAAGACATAATTGGACCACTGCCTCTAAACTATGATCTGGCACTGGTGGATATAACAAATGGTGTGGGTACAGGTAGTGCATGTCCAGCTAGGTTATGCTGCTCATGCCAGTTCTGTTTCAGACTGACTTCTGTCACTATAACTGAACAATTGCTATTGGAATGATAGGGAGTGGACCAGACATTTCTGGATACTGTATGTAGTACTTGCAATATCTGACAACATTTACATAGTGTGGCTGCCTCTCCTCACTGAAGTTCAAAGTTAGAGCAGCCCCCGGCATCCTAGCCATAACCTAGTGGTCTGCTGGTGATATAATATGAATACATCTGTGAGCTGCATCAAGAGTACCAGATACAATCCTCCTATGTTTGCTGTGACAGATATGAGAGTCCATAATATTTCCTGATGATGTAAGAAGAATGAGCCGCCATGCAAGTATTCAATGGCTTTGGGACTCTACCAATGGCATCATAGACAATAGATTGAGCCCATAAAGCAATCTGAATCCCACTGAGTGCTGAGTGACTTATAGGAACAGGAATGGTTTCCATTTCATAAACATCCAGACTGAGTATAATACTGAGGACAGCATAATGAACGTGTCCTGCAAAACATCTGGGAGTGCACATGAGGGGACATGATCGACAGTTGTTAATGGGGCACAGTTGCTGTGCCAGCAGTCATAGAACAACATACAGGTAATACTGAGTCTTTTTTAATGAATGTTAATGCTGAATTTTTGTGTATCATCATGTTAATAACTGTAGCAAGTGCTTGGAGTTTGCTACAGTTACATTTTACATTGATCCTCAACATTGGGGAGACTTTTTTTTTGTTTTCTGACGTCAGCTTTGGGTTGAGATGAGCACTAGTCTGGGGAGCTGCCCAAGGTGCCCAATAACCTAGTTATGGCTCTGCTGTATGGTAATACTAACTATTGTTTATATAGCTCCTTTCATTGTTTAGTGTGGTAATGCATAAGTCAGTTGTATAGCTATTTTATCTTGTTTTCAGGTAGTATGGAGCAACAGTTGCAAGAACAGTTGCATACCATGATAGATATGAAAATTAGAGAATGGAGGGGTAGTTTATTCCAAAGCACATTGAGGTCTATGCAGCAAAAAGCAAATGCAATGCGACACATTCAGCAAGGAGGTGGATAGACCTTGGACCCCTTGGAAGGGACTAGTTCTAGGAATGGTGGTATAGAAAAAAGGTCCAAAGGGAGCAAAAAATACTACAAAGAGAAAGGAGAAGAAAAAGCATGAAAAGAAACAAAGGAGGGGAGAAAGCAATGAAGGTAAGCACGATTTGAATAATAATGAAGGTTTTCTGCAATGGCTACAATCACATGGGTTCTCTGTGGAAGGGGAAGTTGTGACAGGGGATTACACAAACATGGGCTTATATTTGGATTGCCATAAATGTAATATAAATGTAGTTAAGGGAGACAAGGAAGGAACAGAGAAGAAGGAAAAACACAGATTCAGTGGGGCAAGGGGGGAGTACTGATGGGCAAGTAGGGGCAACTGAGCTGGGGAGTACGGTAAATGGGGAACAACTTTATCATCATCAGGAGGGGCTTTGCTAGCTCAGTTAAAAGGCAGTGTGGACTGGCAAATAGAACATAAACAAATCCAGGAGGTAGGTGTACAGCCCTGTGGGTCAGATGGGGGTACAGTTTGGAGCAGATGTACTACCGGACCGTTACACTCAATCAACCACAAGGCTTTCATCTAACTGAAAATGTGAAATTACAGATAGCTAGTGGATAATATGTAGATGTATTCACCTTACTAAACAAAGAAGAGGAAGATAGAGAGAAAGACAAAGGCAGAAGTGTTTTACACACAGTGGAAGGGAATAGGAGGTCTATGGTTAGATGGGCATGGAAGAACTGTGTGGCTGGGTTTTCTTTATATGAAGAAATTCTTGGTGAAAGGACCCCCAAGATGGCAGTTGACATGTGGGCACATTTTAATATGATAACAACCTTATAATTTGTGCATGGAAGCCTGATGGTTTTATGTTATAAAGAAGACTAGAAAAGAATGAGGGAGGCTTATACAGAAAGACCTCAGTCCTGGATGGGCCTCAGGTTAATATTGTGGCTGGAGACAGAAGGAGGGGCTTTAACAAGAGATAGTGGTTTCCCAGTTAATCAGATTGTGAGTCCATCCAGGAGGAGCTTAGGGGAGTGGGATGCATGGTTCAGATTTCCAGCCAAGGAGAAGTGATTTAGAAGCTGGAGGATGATTTCAGTACAGCTTTGCCCAGTGCTTGAATCACAAATTATATCACCAATGCTTGCTTATGGGAAACAGATTCACCAACTAAAGGTGTGTTTTCAGCGTACAGGTTAGCAATGCTGCAGCCCTCACCCCCTCAGATGTTCTGGAGACATCCCACATTCACTTCCAATACCAGTAAAGGGGGTCATTTTTAAGTGAATGGCTACAAAGCTACCCAGATAGGGACGCAGTAGTGTTTTTTACAAGATAGGTTTCACTAATTGTTTTAAAATTCCAGTGTAGGGGAGAAAAAGGGGAGGGACCACAAACAATCTGACATCATCTAGGGAACAACCAGAGTTAGTGCAGGTGAAATTCAAGAAGGAAGTAAAGGCTGTTAGGTTAGCAGGCCCATTCTTGCATTCACCTTGAAGAGAATTTAGAATATTAACCATTGGTCTGGTACTGAAGAAGAAGTTGGGAGAATTCTGGTTCCTTCATCACTTTTCATACCCAGAAGGGGAGTCAATGAATGATTACATAGATAGTAAGGAAACATCAGTGAGTTACTCTTCATTTGATGAGATGCTTAAGAAGTTGCAGAACAACGGTGTAGAGACTGCAATGGCAAAGACAGACAGAGTCAGCCTTTATGCTGTTAGCTGTTCATAGCGAAGACAAAGGGTTGTTGAGAATGACCTTTGAATGTCAGTACCACACAGACAGACACATGCCTATGGGCTGTTCCATTGCCAATGTCATATCTGAAAAGTACAGTACCTTTTTACACTGGAAAGGGTAGATGACTACCTAGTGCATTATTTGGATTATTTTTTATTTCTGGGTTAGAGGAATATGCAGGAGTGTCAGCTTGCAGTGGATGTATTTCCCAGGTGTGTACAGAACCAGGGGTTACACTAGCAGTAGACAAACTAGAAGGGCCTACTACTAGACTGTCATTCTTAGGTACAGAGGGCTTATGCAGATTGTAGAGTGAGAAAGTGCATACATTGTACACACCATTGAGACAAGTACTGGGACTACAGAAGATGACATTAAAACATTTGCAGGAGTTAGTTGGTTTAATGAATTTTGCATGCAGAGTTATACCTGAGGGCAGATCTTTTATGTGTCATTTGGCTACAAACTCTTTTTTCTCTTTTTCAGATTCACAGTACTATCTCTGCTACTATAGATCTCATTTGATCCACATCTTCACAGACAAGCCATAACTAGTTATCACTCTGTAAAACAGGTACTGAATTGAGCTGGATCATGGTCAAATGTGGCCCTAGGCAGGGTAGTGGGCCAGGGACCCCCTCGCGTCCCCACCCCCTGACATCCCTTTCTAGCAGCCATTCCAGTGTCCCATTACTTGCCTCATTTTCCTCAGTCATCATAACCATTGCTTGAACCTAAACGAAAAAAAAAAACAACAGTAGGGCTACCACAACTTGTAGCACAAAATTTAATGAAATGCACACAGGATAAGCACTTTCGGAAACAATTCCATCATCAGATTGTAGATTGCCTTTTAGTAATTGTTTAATGCACTCAAGCTAATCATTTTATTGGTTTTAATTGTTCTCATGAGATTATTGGTGCTTTTGAGCTTTAAATATGTGCCTTCAGAGTTTGTATTTCATTGTGTTGGATCTGATGAAGGAATTGTTTCCAAAAGCACTTATCCTGTGTGCACTTCATTAAATTTTATGCTACGAGCCATGGTAGCCCTACTGTTGTTTTTTTTTTTATTTTGAATTGCTAAACAAAACAAAACAATGCAGTCTCATAATGAAAACAGACTTATCATGAGTAGAAGTAAATGTCTCATTCCCCATTCCCCATTCTGGTATTATAGACAAGCTCACCAGCCTGAACATAAACCCCTATGTCACGAGATGGGTTGCCAATTGGCTCACGGATAGAACCCACACAGTGAGAGTTGCAGGCTCTAGGTCCGACTCTAAACCAGTTACAAGTGGCATCCTCCAGGGCTCAGTCATGGGACCCTTCCTGTTTGGTATATACTTTTCAGAGGTACAGGCAAGCACAGGAGGACTATGGCTGACCAAATTCACAGACGACTGCAAACTGGGGGCCATAATTGACTCTCCAACTGATTCAGATATCCTTCAGAAGTGTCTCACCTGGTGTCAAAATCATGGACTCAAGCTAAATGCCAAGAAGTGCATAGTTATCCCCTTTGGAAAAAACAAAGTACGAGCAAACTACCACATACGTGGTAGTCCCCTAAATACAGAAAATGTAATAAGGGATCTGGGAACCCAGGTAGATAGTAATTTCTCCTTTGATAATCATATTGCCAAGGTGGTTAGAAAATCCTTCTATGTGGCCCACCTAATCACAAAAGGGTTTTCATCTAGAACAAAAGAGGTTATTTTGCCCCTCTACTCATCACTCATCAGACCCATCATAGAGTACAACGCCCCATTTGGGATGTACCTTACAAGACACCTGCAACAGCTGGAAAGACCACAGAAGTACCTCACCAAGAGGATTACTGGCCTCAAACATATGCCCTATGCAGCCCGACTGAAGAAACTCCAGCTGTACTCGGTTGCATACCGCTTACTCAGAGGTGATCTCTGCCTGACATACAAGGCCATGTCCAACCCAGAATTGATGGACATGCTCCACCTAAAAAAAAAAAATCCCCAAGAGCCACACGCTCTAGGGATCTAAACCTCACCACAACGATAAATAGGACGTGCTGGAGGGATAGATTCCTGTCCCAGAGACTCCCCATGCTTTGGAACAGGATTCCAATCTACATTAGGCAGAGCCCCTCACTAACACTCTTCAAGAGAAACCTTGATGAGTGGATGGGAAACAGAAAATTTACCCTGGGGATCACTGCAGTGGTTTTGCTGGATAGAGGCACAGGGAACTAATGGCTCTGCTGGACTGAGGCACAGGGAACTAATCTAAGGGGGCGGCGAAAGCCAACACATTCTGGCTAGGCTTATAGATGCCCTCAGGCAGATAGCCTAGTACTTACCTTTGAACCATTGAAAATCACATTTATTGAAATTGCATTGAAACCCACATTCATAGAAAATGCATCTGGCCAGTGGCAGATTAAATGCACCTTTGGGCTGTTTCAAACATGGGCCCCCTGCACACATTTTTAGGACCATGCATAAGTGCGTGTATTCTTTGATTGTATAACACCACACCACTTTAGAAATTTATAGTTTTGAACATTTTTTTCAGTGAGCAGTTAAAAAAAAAAAAAAAAAAAAAAAAAAAAATATATATATATATATATATATATATATATATATATATATATATATAGACTAATAACAACAAGGCTACCCATTTCAGAACATTTCAACCATAAAAGGCCACTCAAACTGCTGTCATTACAATTTAGCAATAGTAGTCAATATGCACAATCCCTGCTGAAGTAAATATCATGTGAATAATTCCACATTAAAGAGAACTGTAACTAACTTCGCATTTTAGTGCTTTGTCTACAAATTCAGTGCCTGCTGCCATTGAAGAATAAAATTGCCTATGTTACTTAAAGAAAAGAGTGTTGGTGATATCCAATAGGGAATGGCTAGCCAACAGACAACATGTTCATAGTAGGCATCTCATCTAAAGGATACATTTAGGAGTGCAGCACTAACCCCTCCCTCCATGCTGCACAGTAGCAATTGATTTATCGAGGGAAAAGAACCCCCAGCCTTCTGCACCAAAAGCAAGTATGCTACCTGCTGCATCACTGACACTGAATAACAAAACTATAAAACTCTGACTAACATTGATAGACTTTAACCCTCAGGAATTTATGAAAACAAACAAAAAAGTTAAAAAGAGACCTGGCAATTAGTGTGGCAGTTTAAGGCTTGCCAATTAGCAAGGTTCAGGGTTTGATTCTGAGCAAAGTTACTTTACTAGACAGCTGTCCTAACTGGGGCATTACACACACACTTTTAGCAGGTTCACTCTGGCTTCAAGTCCTGCTTTGTGCTGGATGGCCATCAAATCTCCTGCACTACAGTCCTCTATCAAATCAGCTTACATGGATATACTGTAGTCCTGCTCTTCTCTGCTTAGCTATCAGTATGAATCTGCTGGCTGAGAGATAACATTCATGTTAGGACAACATCCTCAAGGTTTTGGGACTTGCTGTTTACTTTACAGAATCAGAAGTCTCCCATGAGGTCCCAAAGCTTCATTCAGGCATTGCATTGATACCACAGCTCATATCCTATAAGGTGAAGCATTATAGGAAATGATAATCTCTCCATCAGTTGAATAATCAATGTGCCAGCAGGTTACAAGAAAAAAAAATCTGATTTCTAAATGCTGTTTTCTTGTTATTTTTCTCATGTCTACAGTATACACCTTTGCATAACAAATTATGCAAAAGGTTTAACAAGATTTCCACATTTAGTAAGACTCTTTTGTAATAATTAGACCATCCCAAATATGATTTTAAATTAATATAATTTTTAGGAGATGCAGACTCAGTAATACTATTTTCTCTCTACAGCATGAAGACTGCCTGCAATTATTTAATGTAGCCTTATTGTACTTCTGTTACAAATAAGACACATCTGTCTCTGTTAAGCATAGACTTGTATGATCTTACTTTTTCAGTTCCATGTTTACTAAGATATGACCAATGTAAAATGCAACACGTGGCACACCTTACAGCAGTCTTTCTCTAGTCCTTTGAAATATAGCAGGCACAGATGACACTTCAAAAACTAAAAGGTTATGTGTAAACAATCTTTCATGAGTTTTTGTAATTAAATCCTTTATGAGTTTTTTTTTTAAATTAGACTTAATTATGGTTATGAATTTTTTAATTAGAGTTAATTATTCAAAATCATTTCTTGATAAGCATGAGGTATATATGATTTTGAAAATGTTTGACTACCTACCAATATAGTGTGAAAAGGTATTTTCCTTTAGGTATGGTGCACTGCTCTATGGAAGCCTATGACAGCAACAGTCCATTTCAAATATGTTGCAAGATTCATTTTTTTAAGACTGTTTTAATTTATTATTTATTATTTTGCTTTTTCATGTGCTATACAAGGAACAAAGAATGTAGGTTTGGCATCTATTAGAACATAAATAGCAGCTCTGGTCTTATTAATGTACTAATTTCTTCTTTAAACACAGTATTACATTTCAGTGAACATTTTCTCCTAAAGCTTCAGCTTTATAAAATGTGCGCTTTATTTCTTTACATTTAACAATCTTTTTTTATTTTTCCATCTTCTACCCAGCAGACTCAGGCCAGCACATAAAACTAATACCAATATGTTTCCTCTTGTTTAGTATAACTTTCTCCTCAGCAAATGTATAGGTTATCTTCTCTTGTTTATTTAATTAACTTTCATTCAGTACCTCTAACATTTCAGAGGTCCTCTTGAATACACTTTAATTATAATTATAATTTCATCAGATAGTTTACTTACAGAATTTAAGTTTACTCTTTGTACTGATGCTGCACCTAGTTTCAACATCAAAGTTTATAGGCTTTCCTTCTAGTTTCTTTTTAAGAGGCGTTCTTTTTCTTATTCACACTCATCATCTTCTTTCAGCTGTTCCCGTTAGGGGTCGCCACAGCGGATCATCTGTTTCCATTTCTTCCTGTCCTCTGCATCTTGCTCTGTCACACTAACCACCTGCATGTCCTCTCTCACCACATCCATAAACCTTATCTTAGGCCTTCCTCTTTTCCTGTTACCTGGTAGCTTCATCCTTAGCATCTTTTTCCCAATATACTCAGCATCCCTCCTCAGCACATGTCCAAACCAATGTAATCTTGCCTCTTTGGCTTTGTCTCCAAACCTTCCAACCTGGGCTGACCCTCTAATATACTTATTCCTAATCCTGTCCACCCTCATCACACCCAGTGCAAATCTTAACATCTTTAACTCTGGCACATCCAGCTCAAACTCCTACCTTTTTGTCAGTACCACTGTCTCCAACCCATATAACATAGCTGGTCTCACTACCCTCTTGTAGACCTTCCCTTTCACTCTTACTGGTACTCGTCTGTCACAAATCACTCCTTTTTTCAAAACAGGTTTATTGTTTTAACATATAAGAGAAATATCATAACAATTTTATACAAGTAATTAAAAATAGGTATTATTATAATATTCAACAAAACAACTAAAGTATTTACAAAGACATCCACTACAATCAGATCAATTAATTAAACTAAAATACCGTGCTATTGAAATTAGAATTTTTTTAACAAATTTTGTAAATTATCCCATACAATATAATATGATGTTTTTCTAGTTGTTCTCATTCTAATTGTGCTTATTTCCATATGGCACATTATATTCATAACATTTTTAAATTAATTGAACGAAGGAGGTGTATCTGAAATCCAATTTCTAGTTATTATTTTCCTGGCCACTGCTAGGATAGACCATAACAAGGGAAGCTTAATCTTTTTAACACATTGAGGTACAGGTGTGTTGAATAATATAAGAGACTTAGAAATAATGAAATTATCTGTAAAAAGAGCCTGCAAAAATTCATTAATTGACTTCCAGTATTCTTTCAACTTCATACAGTCATAAAACATATGAGCCCAGTCAGTATTAATTTCTACATTACATCTCTTACATAGATTATCTTTATTATTTATTTTATTCATCATCAAAGGTGTATAAAAAGATCTATGTAAAAATTTCCATGTATAAAGTCTCCAGACAATGGAAGATATAGTTCTATAAGCAGATTCCAATATATATTGTTTATCTTGTTGAGTTGGTGGGTCCCCATTAATAGAGGTGAAATAATTCCAGTATGAATCTACACTGTAAATAGTTTCTTGTCTGATAATTTTATGTATATATGAAAGTTTACCTTTATCAGAAACTTTATGCTGTAAATTTAATATCAAGTAATCAATCAGTTTTGGAATAGATTCTTTAACTGTTATAGACATTAGATCTATTCTATCAATGAGATGTTGTCTAAAGATCAGAACCTCTAACCAGCAAGTTTCTCTTAGATCAAATTCTTGTTTTAAGAAATCTAGATTTTAACTTTATTATCAGATATCAGCTGATACCAGTACTTTAGATCATTATCTATAGCTAAATGAGCTCCTTCAGAAGTAGATGACATAAGCATACCCTGAGTATACATTATAGGGAATACAATAAAATTCCATTCCCTATACTTAGGGTGCATGAATATAAAGTTACGATAACTAATAATAATATTTAATGGGTAACAAACCATATGTTTAGGTGTAATAGGTGAAGTACAAAATTCCTTTAGCAACCACAACATGGAGTTATTTACAATCATATTTTTATGTGTTAAGGAGATTTTCATGAAGTGCATACTAATTAGCTCCCAATAATCTTTCCATTTTGCGATATATGACTGATCTATTAATAAAGTAATAACTTTTATAATAGAAGAGATAATATATAAATTAAAGTCTGGAAAAGAAATACCCCCTTGAGACCAGCTATTAGTATGTTTCTTTAATGCAATCCTAGGTCTATTAGGTGCCCATAAGAAATTTAACATTAGTGTATTCAGTTTCTTGATAATTATTTTTGTAGGTGAAAGTATTATTGATTGTATTAAGTATAAAATCTTGGGGAATATTATCATTTTAATAATTGTAAGTCTCTCCTCCATAGTAAAAAACACATTATTCCAGGTATTAAAACGATTTTGTATATTAAGAAAACAGGTATTATAGTTATTATATATAATAGATTTAATATCTTTAGATAGTATTATACCTAAATAAGTTATCTGACCTGAATTGGGTACATATTTAGTAAAATCACTAATGAGAATATTTTTTCGTGTATATATAGGTAGTATTTTAGTTTTTTCTTCATTGAATATTAAACCAGAAATACTTTTAAAATTCATCATTTTATCAAATAAAGACTGCATAGAAGAATTAGATCCTGCTAATGTAATTAAAACATCATCTGCAAAAAGTTGAATTTTTGATGTTGTATTTTCGTCTATTTCAAAACCCTCTATGTCAGTACTGTTTCTAATCAAATTAGCCCAAGGCTCCATTACTAAAGGGAATAATAGTGGAGAAAGTGGACATCCTTGCTTTGTACCTTTAAGAATGGGTATTTTTTGTGAAACATATGTTCCTACCTTAATATAAGCCAGCGTTCCTTTGTATAAATGCTCAATTAAATTTACAAATGCATCAGAGAAGTTTGTGCATTTCAGTAAGGTAAACAGATAGTCCCAACTTACTGAATCAAATGCTGAACCTATATCAAGACTAATAAGTGTTAAATCTTTCTTTTTCCTATTTGCAAAATCAATTAATGTTAAAGTTCTTCTTATATTATCAAAAGTATTTCTATTTACAATGAAGCCCGTCTGATCTATATCTATAATGCCGGGGATGATTATCTTCAATCTATCAGCAAAAATACTCATAAACATTTTATAATCAACATTAAGTAATGAGATGGGTTGATATGAAGAACATCTAGTTGGATCTTTATTAGGTTTTAAAATTGGTGAAATAAATGTATATTGCCAAGATGGGGGGGTTATTAACTCAGTTTGGGCCAAAATAAAAACCTTATGTATTAATGAATATGTAGTTTTAGAAAGGATTTTATATATCTCTGGTATAATACCATCATTACCCGGTGCTTTGTTTGATTTAAGCTTATTTATTTGTGTAATAACTTCTGTATATGAAATACTCTTGTCCAATAGTTTAATCTGTTGTTTATTAAGCTTTTATTCATGTTTGTGGTTATAAACTCCTTTATTTTATCTTTAGGTTCCATGTTAATGTTGTTATGGTTAATCTTGTGAAAGTGATTTCTAAATTCATCCAGTATTTCTGGTATACTAGAAACATTCTTCTTTTCCTTAGAGAAAAGATTTCTTTGATATGGTTTTGTTTATTCAATCTTTTTGTTTTATTTTTAAGTCTATGTAAGTATTTGGGGCTTATTGAATAAGACAAAAACTTGTATTTCTCTAAAGTTATTTTAATTTTATGAGTTAAAATTTCTTTGTATTTCTCATTTAGTTTGTTTATTTCTTCAATAACTTTCTTGTCCATAATATTTTCTTTATTATTATGTTTATAAGAGTCTAATTTACTTTGAATATCTAACAATTCCTTATCCCAAGATTTAATTTTATTATTATACCATCTGATACTTTGTCCATATAGATATGATTTTAAGGCATCCCAAACATAGACAATGGAGACTTCAGGAGTATTATTTATGTCTAGAAAATGTTGTACTTCTGAAAGTATATATTCTTTATAGTCTTTTAGCTGAGTTAAGTATGCTGGTATCCTTTTGATCTGAACATTATGAGTATTTTTTATCATGAATTCAAAACCAATTGAGTTATGATCAGATATAGGACATGAAATGATTTTGGAATTAATTAAATCTGTTACCATCTGGTTAGAAATAAAGACCCTATCTATTTTTGAATAAGTTTTGTATCTGTTAGAAAAAAGGTGTATGGTAATGATTTTGAATCTATCTGATTATTAATATCATTCAAATGATAAGAATTAGCAAAATCATTTAAATGTTTTGCATTAGATGTAATTCTTCTTTTCCTTATAGTGGTAGTATCACTTTCATGTAGTATACAATTAAAATCACCAGCTAAAATAATATCCCCTATAGAGAATGATATGATCTTATCAATATGATGTTTCACTGTATTAATACCAATTCCAGGTATCCAATATACATTAATTAAAGTGTAAGTCTTCCCATTAATTTGTATTGTAACCATACAAAACATTCCTTTGTCATCCTGATAAGACTTAATGGTTTTAGGAATGGGCATACGTTTATTCCATAAAATAGCCACTCCTCTTTTTTTCTGAGTGTGCTCTGAACTAACCAATACTGTATACTTATTAGTGGCTAGTTTATCAATATCTTTTTTCAAGAGATGGGTTTCTTGCAGGAAGACTAGATTGGCCTTGTGTAAATTAATGTATCTTATTAGGCTTGCCCTTTTACACAGATTATTCAATCCATTAATGTTTAAAGAAATTCCTTTTAAAGATGTCATTTGGCATTTTTAAAACTCAAGAATCTTATGATCGAAATAGCAAATAACAAGATAAATAATGTTACATCTCCTCTTTTAGGTGTACATTTAAATATAGCTGTATTTATTAAATCTCTTATGGGATTTTGTATAGGATTCAATTCTGTTTGTAGTGACAATGAGTGTACAAAATATATTGTGGATGTCAAAACTATATACATATAACAATGAACAAGTGAAAATAATGTAAGGATTAAACCTTGCATCCAGCCTGGAGTTGAAAACTCCAACTTAGAGTAGTATTTACTACTCAAGTTAACCCCCTACCCTAAGCAGCAGTACCTCAGCTACCACCTTATCAATTTAATACTAGTTATATTTAACTGAGGTTAACAGTTTTCAATTCAATTAACAAATCACTCATGACACACTTCTCCACCCACTCCATCCTGCCTGTACTCTCTTCTTCACCTCTCTTCCACACTCACCATTACTCTGAACTATTGATCCCAAGTATTTAAACTCATCCACCTTCGCCACCTCTACTCCTTGCATCCTCACCATTCCGCTATCCTCCCTCTCATTCACACACATATATTCTGTCTTAGTCCTGCTGACCTTCATTCCTCTTCTCTCTAGAGCATATCTCCATCTCTCCAGGGTCGTCTCCACCTGTTCCCTACTCTCACTACAGATCACAATGTCATCTGGAAACATCATAGTCCATGGAGACTCCTGTCTGATCTCGTCTGTCAGCCTGTCCATCACCATTGCAAATAAGAAAGGGCTCAGAGCTGATCCTTGATGTAATCCCACCTCCACCTCAAATGCATCCGTCACTCCCAGTGCAGACATCACTGCTGTCACACTACCCTCGTACATATCCTGTACCACTCTTACATACTTCTCTGACACTCCCGACTTCCTCATACAATACCACAGCTCCTCTCTAGGCACCCTGTCATATGCTTTCTCTAAGTCTACCAAAACACAATGCAACTCCTTCTGACATTCTCTGTACTTCTCCATCAACACTCTCAGAGCAAACATCGCATCTGTAGTGCTCTTTCCTGGCATGAAACCATACTGCTGATCACTAATAATCACCTCCCTTCTTAATCTAGCTTCCACTACTCTTTCCCATAACTTCATGCTGTGACTGATCCGTTTAATCCCTCTGTAGTTACTACAGCTCTGCACATCACCCTTATTCTTAAAAATCGGTACCAAAACACATTCCTCAGGCATCCTCTCACTTTCCAAGATTTCATTAAACAATCTGGTTAAAAACTCCACTGCTATTTCACCTAAACACCTCCATGCTTCCACAGGTATGTCATCTGGACCAACAGCCATTTCATTCTTCATCCTCTTCATAGCTATCCTTACTTCCTCTTTGCTAATCCATTGTACTTCATGATTCACTATCCCCACATCATCCGACCTTCTCTCCCTCTCATTCTCTTCATTCATCAACACCTCAAAGTACTCTTTCTATCTGCTCAACACACTCTCTTCACTTGTGAGTATGTTTCCCTCATTATCCTTTCACTTTTACCTGCTGCACATCTTTCCTGGCTCGGTCCCTCTGTCTAGCCAATCGGTACAGGTCTTTTTCTCCCTCCTTAGTGTCCAACCTTTCATACAACTCTTCATATGCCTTATCCTTAGTCTTTGCCACCTCTCTCTTTGCCATGCACTTCATCTCCTTATACTCCTGTCTACTTTCTTCATCTCTCTGACAATCCCACTTCTTCTTTGCCATCCTCTTTCTCTGTATACTCTCTCGTACTTCCTCATTCCACCACCATGTCTCCTTATCATCCTTCCTCTGTCCAGATGTCATACCAAGCACCTTTCTAGCTGTCTCCCTTACTAGCTCTGCTGTAGTTACCCAGCTGTTTGATAACTCTTCACTGCCACCCAGTGCCTGTCTTAACTCATCCCTGAACTCCACTTCACAATTACCCTTTTTCAATTTCCACCATTTGATCCTTGGTGCTGCCCTCACACTCCTCCTCCTCCTCTTCTTGATCACCAATGTCATCCTACAAACCACCATCATATACTGCCTAACTACACTTTCCCCGGTCACCACTTTACAGTCTCCAATCTCCTTCACACTGGCCCTCTTACATAAGATATAATCTACCTGTGTGCATCATCTTCCACTCTTGTATGTCACCCTATGCTCCTCCCTCTTGTTAAAATACGTATTCACCATAGCCATGTCCATCCTTTTGGCAAAATCCACTACCATCTGACCTTCTGCATTGCTTTGTTTAACACCATACCTACCCATCACTTCCTCATCCCCTCTGTTCCCTTCACCAACATGCCCATTGAAATCTCCTCCAATCACCACTCTCTCACCCTTGGGTGCAGTCATCACCACTTCATCCAACTCACTCCAAAATTTTTCTTTCTCATCCATCGCACACCCAACTTGTGGAGTATATGTACTAACAACATTCATCATTACACCATCAATTTCCAGCTTCATAAACATCACTCTATCTGACACTCTTTTCACCTCCAAAACACTCTTAGCATACTGTTCCTTCAGGATAACCCCTACGCCATTTCTCCTCCCATCCACACCATGATAAAACAATTTGAAGCCACCACCGATACACCTAGCCTTACTCCCCTTCCATCTGGTCTCTTGCACACACAATATACCAAAGTTCCTTCTGTCCATCATATCGGCTAGCTCTCTCCCTATACCAGTCATACTGCCAGCATTCAAAGTTCCGACCCTCACTACCACAGTCCTAGCCTTTCTCCTCTCTTCCTGCCTTCGGCCATGTCTTCCGCCTCTTCTTCTCCTTCAGCCAACAGTAGCCCAATTTCTGCCAGCACCCTATTAGCTAACAGCACTGGTGGTGGTCATTGTTAACCCAGGCCTCGACTGATCTGGTATGGAAATATTTACTGGTGTCCGCATGAAGTATTTGGCAAAGTTTTACACCGGATGCCCTTCCGGACGCAACCCTCCCCATTTATCCGAGCTTGGGACTGGCACAAAGAAATACACTGGCTTGTGCATCCCCAGTGGCTGGGTTTCTTCTTCTTATTCACACTGTTCACAGGAAATGGTTGCTCAGTACTCTCTGCGATGGTTTCATCAGTAAAAATTTGTGACCAGCCAGTACTAAATTCCTTTCAGCTCTTTCTGTATTTTTAAAAATATTTCTTTCTTCTTAAATTTTTATATACTTGCTATCAGCCAAATTCTACCATACACATGACATTTGCTTTGCTGTAATTTATACCTTGATGTTGTGTGCTGAATATAAAAAGGCACTTATAGTATGCCTTAACTTGGGTATACATCTTTTATATTTTTATTCTTGTACTTTTACATGTTGCTGCAGTTTGTTTTGCTTATAAATCATGCAATATTTGTGATTTGTGGAGATGTTAATGAAATGAACATACAAGTACTTTAAGATATTTTCAAATGTTACATGAATTTCAGAGTACACATTCCATGGTGGAACAGCGGTAGCATTGTTACCTCACAGCAAGAGGTTCTCCCGTTTGATTCTCGGATTGGCTTGGGAGTGCCTTCTGTGTGGAGTCTGCATGTCCTCCCTGTGGTTGGGTAGCATTAGAAAGACATGCATGTATAAATGGGCATGCCTTCGTTGAAGGTTGGGTGTCGAGCTGGCACCTCAGTGTTTCGTAAAGATCTACTGCTAATCATTAGCAAACCAGAGTTCCGCTGTGGTGACCCCTTACCGGGAAAAAGCTGAAACACAAGCAAGCAACATTAATTTCAGAGTACATCCTTCTTTGTGTTCCCTTATTGTTAACATACACAATCCATTCTCACAACATTTACTGTAATGCATTACCATAGCCTTCCCTGCTAAATGAGTCATAGACAAACACAAGTAATTTTATTGACTGTTTGGTGCATGTGTTTCATTGGTGTGCCATTCAAGAAGTGCCATTCATAATACATGTGCCCTTGAATATTGATGATTATACTTTGGCTATGTGAGGCTATTGGTTGTTACTAGAAACAATGTCAGATTATAAAATGAAATGAAGCGGCATCTGGAAGTGAGTTAGTGTTGTTTTGACAGTTTAGGTTTCTGAAGTAGTCGGAGACACGTTTATCTGCTTTGTGTTTTATGTATTTTGATATTTATGTTCATTTCTGAAAGGACTCACAAGTGGATGATTATTCTCAATGGAAGTGTATCCTTAAAAGTTATTCTTAATATTTACTACATATTTATTTGCTTATATACTAAACATAGCACAACTAAAAACCATTAAAGGACTGCAAAACATATGGATTCTGATAAAACAACAAGTAAATATAGAACTTAATATATGCACTGAAAAAATGGTGCACCCTGGTAAGGTGGCTTTCTTTCTAAGCCAAAACAACTCAGTCGGGAGAGTATTAAATTAAAGGTCTAAAGATTCCTGGTTAAATCCCAGGTTTCTGCTGCAAAACTTTTGGGGGGAGGGGTTGTCATAATAGTTAAAGTCATTACCTCACCTATACAAAGTGCACGGTTTGCTTGTGATCTCTGTTCATTGGCTAAGCTTTAATAGTCTGCTGATTGATAGCTTGGTATTTACCTTTGAAACTATAACAGTACAAAAAAAAAAACTTTTAAAAAGTAGATGATACTTAGGTGAAATACTAAATGAGGCTTTATAGACCTGAAGCTTGCAAAGTCATGAGTTCCAAAGATAAGGTGCCTGGTAAACAAAACAATTCCTATCAGATGTTTCAAGGCATACCCTTAAAAAACTAACAACTGATTAATCTACAAGCTTAATGTTCTTCTACAACTCAAAAGCAAGGCTTGGCATTCCTGGAAAGTCCTTCTTACTACCATAAACAGATAAAACTAAACCCAGCTATGTAACCTTGCTAAGCAAGCAATACACCATCCTAAAAGTCAATTGATGAAATGACATCAAACCTAACTAAGAATTTACTTAAAAACTTCAGGAAAGAGGTCAGCCATCTTACAGGATATAATAACCTTCCCTCCATGAATTCCATATCTTCTCAACTTCATGCCTCTGATTTTCTTTCTCATTTCAGCAACCTTCCCATCTCTTACTCTAGCCAATTCCAAACTGCCTCTGCCACTCTTGCCACCTTTCTATACACCGATTCTTTCTACTTCAGAACTGTCACATCCAAGTACAACCATGCACTGCTCAAACAGATTAGAATTGATAGCCCCCCAGTACAGACAATCTTTACCCACTGTTTATTTGCCACTGCAGAAACAACATCATAACCTATTGAAACACATCTGCAGCCTGTATATTACACTTAATATTATGCCTAATAACTGGAAAATGCCATTGTAAAACCTCTTCCAAGAAACCCAATGCCTCCAGTCCCTCAGATTCAGGAAAATGACTTTTTATTGCAACTCATTCAATACATCAAGCAATACCACCTTCTCTCTCAAAAGCAGCATGGCTTTTGCTCCAGCTGCAATACATCCACAGCTATCTGGACACTCACTGACAGCATTCATCTTGGAATGGACAATAGTATAATTATTGGAACAATTGTTATTGACTTTACCAGAGCCTTTGATCTTGTCAGTCATGCAGTTCTCCTAGACCAACTCACTGAAATAGACATTAGCAATGACTCACTGCTCTCATATGGAAACTTTCTCTCTAACCAAAACTTCTATGTGAATGTCATCTCATCAACATCTACATCAAACCTTCTGGACAACAATATCCCCCAAGGTTCTATTCTGGCACACTTCTCTTTTCTATCTACATTAACAAACTCCCTCTTGACTTCCCCATCTTCTTCTCCTGCTTTATGTTAATGACATGGTCCTATTCCACTCCATCTAGTCACTCTCATCTCTTAAGCTCTAACTTCAGGCTGTTTTTCATGCATTTATTCAGTGGATCAATAATAAACAATTATTGCTTAACTCCCCTAAAACAAAAACAATGCTTTTTGGTACTTCTGTGTCAAGACCTCTATAAACCCTTAGTCATCTAAATAACACTATTCAGAATGTTGCTACTTTCAAATATCTAGGGATTTGGTCAGACCCTTTTCTAAATTTCCATCTCCCTCTAGTCTACACATACAGAAAAATCATTTCTCTCTTTCTCTGTCTATCTCTGTCCTATTCTAGGCGAATAGGATACTCCCTTTTCTTTCCACACACTGTAAGAATGCCATAGGTAAGTCAATCTTACTGGCTTAGTTAGAATATTATCTTCTTCTGATTGCAGCAGCCTCTAAAGAAAATGCATCTAACATTCAAACCATCTGAAATGCTTTATGCAGATTCATCACTCTGTCTCTCCTCTTTCTATCTCAAAGAAATAAACACCACTGTAAAACCATTGAGAAAGCTAATTGGCTACCTGTGAAACAACATGCTGACTTTCTACTCATCTCTCAGCTGTTTAAACTTAACAAGAGTGAGACCTTCCCCCCGGCTAGCCTGCAGACTATTCAGATCTGTACCAATACACAGCTGTAGAAATCATAACCACTTAGGTCCTTTCTTCCAAACCCTCCACACTAGGCTTCAGTGGACAAACTTAGCTTTCTCAGTTCTTGGTCCCAAACTGCAGGAATCTCTCTCTTCTTTTATTAAAGATCATTCCTCTTACCTGTTTTCTATTCAGAACTAAACAAGAATTACAAGACTCATGGAAATTGCAACTTCTCTCTCTCTGGTCAACTATTTTTTTATCTCTTTTTCTCTTCATTTGAAGAGATGGGGGTGTGTGGATTGGTTGCTGTAGAAGTTAATGCACCAATTGGCTTTCTACAGTACAACTATGCCATTTTTTTGCTGTTGTTCTTCTCCTGACAAGCCAGAGGGGGGGCATGGATTTGGCTGCTGCAGATAGTCGATTTACTTGAAGAGTAAGAGGATGGGGTGATATTTTGCAGACCAGCACTGGGTACTAGATACACCAGCTATGGTCCAGGACTGGATTAACACAGACTGACTTTGGTTGATCTATTCTAAGATGGCATCCTAGTAGTCATTATAAATGGGAAAGTCAGAAATTTGCTTCTGAATGCAGGAGGAGCAATGTTAGTTTTTAACAGCATAGTTTTCACATTTTATACCTCTGCTTAGTATGACATTTCTTAATGGAAGCATATACATCTTGAATAATGACAAACACTAAACCTTGCAAAAGCTTGCAGCTGAGCATATGCAAGGAAAAAGAAGTTAAATGTGCTCAGAGCTGATTAACAAAATGCTGAAGGAATGTATCAACTTAAATAACAAAAGGCTGCAAAAAATGGAAGAAGCTTTAAACAGATATTCAGATGAGCTGATAAAACTACAAAAATCAGAAGTGGAAATGAAGAAAAGGCTTGCTGAGTATGAAACTATTCAAGAAGTGATGATTCAAAAATGATAGAATTAGAGGGCAGAGGATGTAGGCAAAATCTGAAATTCTCTGCTGTGCCAGAGAATGTAGAAGGAACAAACTTTATTCATTTTATGAATGCACAAATAATCATCTGGACTGGTATTCCACAGCAGGAACTGTTATTTGAAAGGGCACACAGTGTGTATGACCCAAATCTGGCCATGAGAAACACCCAAGATCTTGATTAGTAAAGATGCAAACCTAGTAGCAGAAAGTATTGATCCTGATAAAATTGTGGCAAAGTATTAAAAGTTGGAGACAAGAGTGATGGGGAAAATGATTATTCACTGTAGACTAGGCAGAAAAGAAACACTATTTTTCCAGCAATAAAGGAATGCTGAGAGGCAGGTGTGAGATTTGAACTGCTATATCCAGTTTTCTTCAGAAGATTTTTTTCTGGAGGATCAAAGTCATTTTTTGGTGCAGAACAGGCTAAGGAGGAAATACAAAAGTTTGTCCAGCAAAGAGTGAGCCAGGAAACAGAAGGTGACTCTGCTACTCTTTTTTCTGATAATAAAACACATGGAGAGAAGCACAGACAATAACATGCATTTTAGCATGGGTAACCTCATTATCAGGTAAATTAGGGTTTGTGTTTGCAGCTGTCTATTTGGCACAAATGTTCCTATTAGGAAGGTTAAATGTCATTATTTGAAGATGCACATAGTTATGTGTGTTGATATTATGTTAGCAGGTTATGGGGATGTTCTGGGGATTTTTGTGGGGTTTTTTTTTTGAAGACTATTATTAAAACAAAAAGTCTTGTAAAATGTGACATAGGCTCCAAAGTTGATGATAAGAAAAAATGTATAAATAATTAACCTATGAAATATTAATAGGTGCATGCATCAGAAAACCTGGAAATAGACATCTAAAAATGCTGCCATATATATATAATAAGCGGGAATAATGACTTCTTAACATAATGGTGACACTTTCCGTATTATCGTGGAATTTAAATGGTCTCACAGATATATATATATATATATATATATATATATATATATATATATATATATATATATATATATATATAAAGGACAGAATACTTTATTATAATAAAAATGCAGCCATATATATAATAAGCGGGAATAATGACTTCTTAACATAATGGTGACAATGCTACAAGAAACACATTTGGAAAGAACCGAGCATGTGAATTTGATAAAGAAAGGATTTCAGAATGGATATTCTACATAATATTAGGGACAAAGGACAAGAGGAGCATTTATATTAATTGCTAGAGGAGCTCCGGTAATGATAGAAAAAAGAAGATAATAATGGCAGATTTGTGGTAGTAAGGGGCTACTGGGAGGGGATGAGGATTATGCTGACATACATTTATATTTCAGTTAAAACTGCTATTATGGAGCTTAAATTTTTTGGGGGGAGGAAATAATCAGCTATCAGCAGAGAATTAGGAGACTGGAATTTGATTTTTAACAATAAGGATGTATTGGGGGGTCTATAGGGAAAATATAACAGAAGAGGTTAGAGTTTTGAAGAAATTTATTAAAATATTTGGTATGAAAGACAAGAATTCAGTAGTAGAAACTCAGACTCAAATTACATACTATTGCCCAAGGTACAATAACTGGGATAGAAAGACAGAAATTATATTTAACAGGCACACGTGCATTTAATTGAGAACTTTGACACACACCTAATAACTATTTCATATCATGTGCCAATAATTACTAAGATATAAATGCAGGATAATGAAGTAACGATGAGACACTGGCTCACAAAACCTACATGTTAAAAGAGAGGAATTTAAGGAATGGGTAATGGAAACTATCTGGGAGTTATTAGGGAAGATAGAAAGTACTCCAGAAGTCATAGCTAGTGAGTTGAATAAAATGAAAGTAGATTTAAAAATAGGGTAGAAATAAAGGAAAAAGAGATCTAGTTAAGAAGTATAAGAATTATTTAGAGGGGCTGACAAAGGTTAAAGTACAACAAAATAAGGGGAATTTCATAGAACAAGAAGAGGCACAGTTGCATAGTGCTAAAGAGAAAATAAGGTAGTACCTAGATAATATGCATGTGTTTAGAAAGATTACTGTTAAGCAACTGTTTGGTAATATCGCCAGAGCACAAAAACTTTTGGCAAATGACATGCTACAGAAAGTAGAATGGGTTTCTGACAGACTTAAGGAGCCTACAACAAGAAAAGAAATAAGCAGAGATCTTAAAGAGGTATCAGGGATATTTTGGAAATTTTATGAAAATTTTTATAAGCGGAGAACTGGGGAAATCACGGAAAAGCAAAAATGGAAATATGGAAGACTTAAATATGTCAAGGTTTGTGGTAGCTGAGGCTCAACAATTAACAATTAGTATAGGAGAAGATGAGATAAAATGGTGATATATATAACAAAACTGCAGATAAGTATCCAGGAATAGATTGTATTTCACTGGAAGTTTGGAAGTTAGGAGGGAAGAAAGTGATAAAGATCTGGAAGGTTTTGTTTTAGCAGTATTTTAAAAGTCAGTGGGCCACCAACATCCTGGAAAAAAGTTGTGGTGACTATAATACCTAAAAACAGTAAAGACCTAAAAACAGTAAAGGCCCATCCAATTGTTAACCATGATTATAAACTGTTTATGTTGATAATGGCTAAAAGAATGGAAAAGGTGTTACTACAATTGATAGATATGGACCAATGTGGCTTTGTGGAGGGGAGTCAGACATTTGATAACATTAATAGAACAATGATGATCCATAGGGAAACAGACTGTAAGAAAATACATCTGTTATTGGTAGGTCTTGATGCAGACAAAAACATTCGACAGAGTAAAGTGGGATTTTATAAGAACAGCAATGGAAGCATTTGCATCTCCTTGTACAATAATAAGGTTGATTAGAAAGATATATGAAGAATCAAGTGCAAAAATCAAAATGGGAGAGTTTTTCTCTGATATTCTGTATCTGAACAGAGGAACCAAGCAGGGGTATCCTCTTTAACCTGCATTATTTGCATTACATTAAGAACTATTGACAAAGAAAATAAGGACTCAGAAATTCAAGGATATAATTAGTATGGTGTTCAAGAAAAGTTGTCTTTATTTGCAGAATCAGAAAGGGTCATCCCATTGTTGTGGAACATTCTGAGATAGTTCCAGGTTTTTTCAGGATATACAATTAATGAAGATAAAACAAATGCTATAGGTATAAACTATATACTCAGACATGAATTGGTTAAGCATTTCACATATTTATGGGGACACGATAAAATGAAGTATTTAGGATATGGATTAAAAAAGTATTCTATTATGGCAGCTCATATTTATAGGGACATGATAAAATGAAGTATTTAGGAGTATGGATTAAAAAAAATATTATATTATGGCAGCTAAGGATATGTGGGAAGAAACTTAACAAAAAAATACAAAAACTGAGAAGCTGGAAGCTCTTGCCTATGGATATGTATATCAAGATGCAAGCAGTAAAAATGTTTTTAGTGATTTTAATTTTATACAGAGGTCAGGTATATTTTTATCAACCTGAGGTGAAGTTGTGGACAGTAATTAATAAAATGTTGAAGGATTTTATTTGGGAAGGGAATAGGTCAAGAAGGTTGATCCTTCCAGTAAAACAAGGTGGTTTAGGATTACCAGTTTTGAAGGGATATTTTAGAGCTACACAGTTAAAACTCACATAAATAACACAAACAGAAAACTATAATTCAAAATGGAAATGGATGATGATGAAGTGGAGGAGGGGGCAATTCAGGAAATTAGAAAAATTGGATTTTGTGCACAAATCCTCAAGGAGAACAACAGTCATAGAGAATGTTATATTCATAAAGTAGCAGAAAGTATACTAAGAACTAAGCTAAGACAGGAATGCAGTAAAGAAATTCTGCTGATAGGGATGACTGCAATTAGAGATACAGAGAATAGGCAAGAGGGGGTTGGACTTTAATGGAGGAAGCTGGCAAAAGAACCAAGGTATCGGGAACAAATAATTAGAGATGAAAAGGTAATAGAATGGGAAGAGGCCAATATGACCTTTGGCTTGCAGGCTAGTGATTGTCTTCCCTATCAGGGATTGATATCAGGGTATGTACAAGGATAAAGGAACAGGGGAATCCTAAATGAAAGATCTACACTGGTTGAGTTTTTAATTGAATCTAGAACAGAAGCTGCTGTTAAAAAGGGGATAATTAGTAGGGCATATGAAATATAGGAATCAATCAGAAGAGGTCAGAAAAGATTGGAAAAAGAGATTAGATATACAATTCACAAAGAAACAATGGGAGGACATACATATGACTACCAAATATGCAACAAGATCTAGAAGATGTAGGATTCTTGCCTGGATGTTTTTACATAGATACGTTTATACCCCAAGCAGACTCCAAAGCACTTTTTCTGAGATAGATGGCAGATGTTCAAGGTGTAATGGGGAAGAAGGAGATACCTGACAGCATATGTTCTTGGAGTGTAATGAGTTGGCAGACTTTAGAAATTCCCTACAGAGCACTTTGCCAAGAATACTGGGAGATCAAATGAGTGTAACTAAGGAAATTATTTTATGAACCGGGATAAAGGATCTGAATTGCCTAGACATAGTAAGACCTTATTAAGTTTAATTCTTGTGGCTGCCAATAAAACAATTACTAGAAAATAGAGATCAAAATCTAAACTAACTATACTTGAAGTAGTGAATATTGTAACAGAGATTAAAAAAACAGGAAGTGGAATCTTTAGAAAATGGTAGAAGCAAATTACCTTGAAAAAAGTGGAACCTGTGGGAAAATGCATGCAGGAAAAATGTTTTGGAGGATGAATGAGGTTTAAGAGAAGTCAGGAACTGAACAGTTTATGTAATGTTGCGTTGACTATATGTTTTATATATATATATTATCAGTACCTGCTGCCTAAAAAGTAGCACTAACATGCAGTTACTCATTAAATTATTAGTTACTGGTAAACTGGACTGTCATATTAATAAAGTTAACTTTGTGAGCAGGGCAAAAATTACACTAGGATACTGGGGGAAACGAAATATGCTAGCCTAAGATACAACAATCCTAGTAAGCAGAAAGCAGCAAAACAAAAGGTTAATGGCTAAATTGGTCAGCTAACAGCACAATCCTAGGAAGAATAACAATCATAATTAACAGATGATGTGAAGTGCCCTGCTGCACCTGAAAAGGCTAATGAGTTTGTAAATATCCAAACAAAATTCATTAGATTTCTTGCTGGAATGCAAAGGTGATCACCTCTGTGAGTGTTTGTGTGTGTGTGTGTTTGTGTGTGTGTGTATGTGTGTGTGTGCGCGCGTGTGTTTGTGTATGTATGCGCGTGCGTGTGTGTGTGTGTGTGTGTGTGTGTGTGTGTGTGTGTGTGTGTGTGTGTGTGTGTGTGTGTGTGTGTGTGTGTGTGTGTGTGTGTGTGTGTGTGTGTTGCACTTGCACTTGAAAATTACCTTGACTGATAACATTTAGTGAACAGGCATGACACCAAGCTCAGTACAATAAACAGTAAATAAGGAGGCAGGTACAGGTTAGATTGAGCTAGCTATTAATTGCATGTCTTTCAGAGTTAACTCTTTATACTAAACACAGAACATCAGTTTAATAGCAGCACAAAGACTACTTTAGGGGTGTCACTATATTAATTTCATGCTATATATGTAATTCCACGATCACATGATATGCCTGTTGTAGTTTTATAGGAATTGTTTTCATCACAAAATGTCTGAATTCAACATAAATCTAATTATTATTATTTATTTCATTTTTTACATGAGAAAATTAATGAAAAACACAAACCAAAAGCCAGATTTTATCTCATCACAAAGCACGTTTTTCATTTAATCCAACCCCAAGACTTCCACACAAAAGAAAGACATATTTTAAGTATCACCCTTTCATCTATTTCTATGCAGTGCTTCTCCATATCCTTTGAGCTTTTTGTGAAATCTTGCATTAAATCCTTCTTGTATTTGTTGCATCATCTATAACACTATTTAGGCAATTTGATTCAAGTTATAGAGTCAATATAAGTGTTAAGCCAAGGTAAACACTGCAGACTCAATCTTTCAAAGTGACAGGTATCTGTGTGTGTGAGTTTCTGTGTGTGTGTGTGTGTGTGTGTGTGTGTGTGTGTGTGTGTGTGTGTGTGTGTGTGGTCATGCTATATGACTCACTTGACCAGCTTTAAACTTCACCTGCAAAGTGTGGCATGGAGCTATGTTTCTGATCCAGAACAAAAGTAATTTTATTTAGAAACTGCTTCAAGCTCAGTAGTCAGATATATCTAAAAAGGCTTTGAAGGAAAACATCTCCATCCAAATGCCATGTTTTTCTTGACAAAAATATGTTTTATCCCATTAGTCTAATGCCAAGTGTCAGATTCAAAGAAAAGCTGTGTTGCTTATTTCCTGCCCCCAAGTAATTTTGCAGTCTCTACTTAAATGTCATTGTGCTTTTCTTTGAAACCTTGTGTTATTTCTTTCTGTCCCTCTGTTATTGTCGCAGTGCATGTAGGTACTCACAACTTGACAAAACTTTAATGAATGGAGGGGATAGTTACTTGCAATATACTTGCCTGCTAGCTTACTAATTCATGGTATGGTTAGACAATGTGTTATATGTGTCACACTAAGAAAAGGCTGACAGTCCAAACAGTTATTCACAGATAATAATCTTCATACTTCAGCTACAACACACACATTTGAACTACACATCTCGAGTCTGAAGAAGAGCAATAAATAAGTTCCTGTTCAGACTTAGCATTCAAACAAACCTTAAAATGTTTTATAACAGATGGTTACTAGCAAAAGACAAAAATAGTAATTGTAAAGGATAAACTAACTCTCTTTGACTTCTACAGTCAAAATGTAGGAGATCAAAGTCATATCCTTGAAGAGGAAACATAAGTACTCAGTAACTTATCTCACTGCAATGGATCCTGTATCTCCATTGAGTTGCATTAGAATGTAAAACAAAATCATATTGGTATGGCAGTTCCTTTTACACTGTTTTGCATACAATAGATTTGAACTATAACCACTTACAGTGTTTTTATTTAACATTTATTTACCAAGAAAGTCCAATTGGGACAGAGCCCATTTTCAGCAGAGGCACAGGGAGAAATGCTCCAGAGACATGTCTTTGGAATGTGGGAGGAAACCAGAGCACCCAGAGGAAACCCATGTGAATGCAGGGAGGATATGCAGACTCCACACAGAAGGCACCCCACCTGAGATTCAAACTTGAGAACCTCTTGTTGTGAGGCAACAACACTAACTACTGCACCACCACACCCCAGTGTTACAGAGACATCAATGCTACAAAAAAGATCAATAAAAAATAATATTTGTTTTCAGTTTCCAGGTACAATTATTCATTAAATTCATAGTTGGTTTGAAAAGTCTGAAATACTGAAGCGTGATACTGGCTTTAGTATGTTCTCTTTATTTTGAATATATATTTGGAAAAATCTTTCACCAGTAAATTTCTACCCCCCACCAAAAAAGAAATAAAGGTTTTACTCTAATGCTGGTCTGCTTGGAGACAGTTTTTGTTAATCTGGAACTGCTAGAAATGATGTTTTATATACACTGTTGCTTTTCCTCTACCTGTTTAACATGGAGGCACAGTCCTGGGATAGATGTGGAATAAGCACATATACCTAATGAGAGTTTTTAGTTGCTGTTTAAAACTCATTATCACACTGGTTCCTTTTATACTATCAAAGTGATATTTATATGGATATATTTTCATTTCACTCTATTTTCCTTATTAGCAGCCTTATTCCTTATCATCAGCCTTGCAGTGTGGATACTTAATGCCAAGTCACCATTTACTGACTTTACAATTAAGGCTTCTAACAGTGCCCACAGTTCTTTACTGATTTCCGTGCTTGCCATTTATTTCTCCAGCTGAGTTCTATTTGAAAAGACATTTCTCACTATGGCAAAAGGCATAATAGTAAATGTATCTGCCTTGGCCTTCACTGTTTCCATTCTCACTGTTGTACTGTAAATAACAAAGAAAGAAAAAAACAACACATAGAAGAGACTAAAAGAATCCCTTTATAAACAATGCTATTAGAACCACATTACAGAGAGAGATGTGTAATTTCAGGCTGGAAAAAGGCAAACTGACTGCTGACTGGGGAGTTGTGACCTTGCTGACTATGAATAATCAAATCCGCTTCGATCAAGTTGTGATTATTCAACCCCCAAACAACTTGTCAAAATAACTAAAACATTGAGAGGTCACTGGCCTAAACACCAACACTC